>NW_024716033.1:0-72808 GCF_018991925.1 Homarus americanus | reverse complement strand
AGCCACGCACACACACACCAGAGGAAAGCAAGCACTGTGTTGTTATGAGACACTGTGTAGCTTAGTGTGACTAACAGAGGAGACTACCTAATGCAGTGTGTGTGTGTGTGTGTGTGTGTTAACAACAGTGTGTTAATGTGTGTGTATGAAAAATATACATACATGTGTACATGTACAGTATGGATAAAGAGAGCAAGATTAGTGAGGTTAAAATATAATGAAAGAAAGTAGACATGATATACAATGTATATACATACAAGTACACTTACATGTACAAACACACACACAGACAAGCAATACTAACATGTACAAACACACATACTACCTGATAAAAATAATAATAATATCAATAAATATGAAGGTATGAGTGGTACTCTCATTATAAGAGGATATGGAGAAGGAGGAACGAAAGAGAGGAAAGGACTTTCTCTACCACTGCCTCTGCCTACCATTACCACTTACCACACACTTACCCACACAGTCTCTCAAAACAAGGATACTTGACGGACAGATATGTAAATCACCACCACACTGGTGAAGCTACTCTGTCAGTAGCAGACGCAGATATTGTTTGCGAGGCTACAGTCACTGAATGTTTGGCAGACTAAGGGGTTTAACAAAGGATAGGTACTGGAGGCAGGATACAAATATTAAGGTACTAAAATGGTGGCGAAGGTGGGTTACTGGGAGGCTGGAGGCCACGTAGTGCAAGATGCTTTTACAGACTGCGGAGCTGACTGAACAGAAGCAGCAGCCTGTAGCGTTGGTGTTACAGCCTGACATGAGATGTCGACTGTTCTTCGGTCGGCTTTGCTCTGCCCTCAGAACGAGAGCTTCTGCCTTCACTCCGACAACAACAGCCAGACACGACTGAGAGGTTAAGAATGAATAAATGCCGCATGTGTGATTCGGTGGCTCAACCACTTAACACAGACAGGGATAGTTTCTGCGACAGGGATATTTAACATTAAGGTAAAATAAATGGTAAGGAAGGTGGTATTGGGGGAGGCCGAGGTCACGTTAAAAAAAAAAAAAAAAGGGCAGTAGTAGTAGTAGTGGTAGTAGTAGTAGTGGTAGTGGTGGTGGTGGTAGGGCGTGCATTGGTGCAGTGACTCGGAGCATGTGGCTTGCTGACACAAATTAGCTGCTATGTCGCTGTTGTAACTGCCGGTTTGGTTGGCATGCCAGGACGCATATGTGGGCTAGTATGTCTATGACAGGCATGGAAACACTATAAGAGGTTGTATAGTTTGTTTTTGCTTGGATCTGTGATTATGATTGGTGTTTTAAACCACGGAGAAGGATGACCTACTGGCGTGTCTGTCGTTGGTTCTTTTAGGTAGACTATGATTGTGGCTTTTCTGGTCAGTGTGTGGGGTGGCAGAGGTTCGAAAGGGGGTTGTCTGGCCCACACAGACAAGACTGGGATTGCATGCTTGTTTCTCCCAGTGCATAAACGACTATTTTATTTGAAGCGCTATGTGCAGAGAGTTAGGATAGAGACTCTCAGCATTTTGCTTGTTTTAAATGCTACTGTCTGTCGCTATAGACTTTGGGGAGAAGCTTGATGATGATGATGATGAGAGGTAAGGATGAGATGGGTGATGGCTGTGTGAAAGCAGGGTGAGGCAGAGCGATGTTGCAACCACATCATCTTGGTTTTTCCTGATGCAGTGGTGCGTGTTGCAACGAATGTAGGGAGAGCGACTGTCGATAGACCAGTTTGTTGGCTCGCCCAGTAGCCTGTCCATCGTATGTGGTTCGACGGCCGGTGAATGTTGTTTCATGGTAATCTCTTCTGCATGCACCGCCGCCGGGGCCTTGTTGAGCTTGTTAGCTGTTCGCCTGGATGCGGCTTCATGGCAGACTCAGGTTTACCCTGCAGTTTTATACCGCTGGTTACCTGCAAGGCAGCGGGGCAGTGGTTGGTAGGCGCAGACGTGTCTACATGCTAGTGTTTGTGCGTTGCCGTTTGGGTTTACTGTTACTCTGGGATTGGCTGCAGGTTTCAATTAAATACGAGGTACTTAGTTAACGTGGCGATGAGAGGCAGCAGCAGGAGTCTTGATGGAAGAGGTTGTGTAATGGGGGGGAAGATTTATGTGTTGCTTGTTCACTGAGGGTTAATAGCGGCAGATGAATGCAAGAGGAAGCAAATTAGAAGGTTCCTTAACACTAACATACTGCCACAATAGATGCATTACACTACTTGTACACACACACACACACCTACTGGTAATGTGTTTTCATCATGTTTTATGGCAGTCAGTGGTAAAACTATCATCTCTCGCTCTGACACACACACTACCACCAGTAGTTGATAGAATATGAGTGTGGAGAGTTCAAGAAATGTTTTTATGTGTTTGGTTGACATTTATTACTTGTTGGGGGGGGAGGGGTAGCAGTGAGGGGATGGGGGGGGGGGAAAGGAGTGGAGTGTGTAGGACGAGTTCATGGGATTACTGAAGTATCACGTTATGCCAGGAGTGGTAGGGCGATACTTACTTCGCTGGTGAACACTGCCCAGTGTGTGTGTGTGTGTGTGGGTGTGTGTGGGGGGGGTGTGTGTGGGTGTGTGTGTGTGTGGGGGTGTGTACAGCAGGTAGGGAGAGATTCTCACCAAATATTTCATACTAAGAAGGAAATGGGTAGGTAGAGAGATGCAATAGTAGCTAAAATGGTTTTGCCTACTTAACAAACCTACTAAAATACCAAAATTAAACCAAACAAATACCAAACAAATGTAATAATGTAGTGAAATGAATTTAGACATAAAAGTATTTTGGCTTGAGTTACACAAATGTTAAGTTACAGGTTGGTAACATGAGCACATGTACAACACAAGCGATATGAGTTGTATGATTGTTTGTAGATTTTTTGTATAGGCTTATAGATTGTTTGTAGTAGGTTTAGAGAGATTGTTTGGTAGGTTACAGATTGTTTGTCAGATTGTTTGTGAGGGCTTGGGCGATTTGGCTGACTGTGTGTTGGACTCAGTTCACGAATTGCTTCAAAATTCATACATAATCATTCGGTGGTTTACTGTGTACTTATTTGGTGACGAGGGGCTATTTATTGGTGATTTACTCCAAGAGACTCACATTTGCAGGTCAGGTTGTCAGGTCAGGTTAGGTCAGGTAGGTTTAAAGTAGGTAAGCCAGGTCAGGTCAGGTCAGGTTTTGGTGTTGATTTATTATCTATCCCAGAGCGGTAGGTGGTGGTGGGGTGGTGGTGTGGTGGGGTGTGGGTGGGGTGGTGGTGGGGGTGTGGGGTGGGCAGGGGCAGGTGGTAAGGGCAGGTGGTAAGGGTAGGTGGTAGGTGGCAAGGGGCGGTAGTAAGGGTATGCAGGTTTATGTGTGGGGGTAGTGTTAATGGGAGGCATAAGGGCATGTTGTATGGTCAGGGGGTGGTAAGGGTGGGTATGTGTGTATGTGTGGTAAGGGGGCATGTGGGTAAGGGTGTATGGTGGTATGGGGTAGGTGGGTAAGGGGCATGGGTATGGGCAGGCATGTATGTGAGGTTGTGGGGCATGTGGTAATGTGTGGTAGTGTAGGTGGTAAGGGGGCATGGGTGGTAAGGGGTAGGTGGTGGGCGTGGGGTAGGTGTGGTGGGGTAGGTAGGTGTGGGGTGTGGCATGGGTAGGGGAGGTATGTGTTGGGGCGGTATGTGTGTGGGCGTGGGGGGCAGGGCAGTGGGGTGGTGGTGAGTGTGGGAGGGGTGGGGGTTGGGGAAGGGGGGGATTCAAAGGTGGTTCTGGGGGGATCTGTCTGTCTGTCTGTTTGTCTGTCGTTTTTTCTGCACACACACACACACATATGCACACACACACACACACACACACACACACACACACACACACACATTACTGGCAGGGCAATAACAATGGTCAATTTGACCGGGAATATTTGGAGTGTAACGAGGAAAGTGGCATGACAGCTAAATGACCTGAGGTGACAGCATGTTAGGAGACACTGTCATTCTCACCTAAGATGGCTAGAGGAGAGGACAGGGAGGAGGTGAGAGAGGAGGAGAGGTGGACAGGGAGGGGAGAGGGGACAGGAGGGGAGAGGGTGGGACAGGGAGGAGAGGTGAGAGAGGAGGAGGGGTGTAGGGGAGGAGGGTGGGGGAGGAGAGGGGTGGGGAGGGAGGGAGAGGGGGACAGGAGGGAGGTGACAGGGAGAGAGGTGACAGGAGGAGAGGGGGACAGGGGAGGAGAGGGGACAGGGGGAGAGAGGTGACAGGGAGGGAGAGGTGGACAGGAGGAGAGGGTGAGGAGAGGGAGGAGGGGGAGAGAGGGTGGAGAGGGAGGAGAGGTGGACAGGGAGGAGAGGTGAGAGGAGGAGAGGAAGAGGAGAGAGGGAGAGGGGAGGAGAGGGTGGGACAGGGGGAGAGAGGGTGAGAGAGGGAGGAGGGTGTGACAGGAGGAGAGGGGTGTGGACAGGGAGGAGAGGTGGGGACAGGGAGAGGGGAGGTGTGGGACAGGGAGGGAGAGGGGGAGAGAGGGGAGAGGGGTGTGGAGGGGGGAGAGGTGAGAGAGGAGGGAGGGGTGGGACAGGGAGGAAGGGGGAGGGGAGGAGAGAGAGGGAGGAGAGGGGGGACAGGGGGAGGGGGAGAGGAGGAGGGAGACAGGGGAGGAGAGGGTGACAGGGAGGAGAGGGGTGGGGGAGAGGTGGAGAGGGAGGAGAGGGGGACAGGGAGGAGAGGGGGGGAGGGGGAGGGGGGAGGAGAGGGAAGGGGGAGAGGGGAGAGGAGGAGAGGGTGAGACAGGGAGGAGAGGGGTGACAGGGAGGAGAGGTGGGACAGGGAGGAGAGGGGTGAGAGAGGGAGGAGGGGTGACAGGAGGAGAGGGGGGTGACAGGGGGGAGGGTGACAGGGGGAGAGGTGACAGGGAGGAGAGGGTGACAGGGAGGAGAGGTGAGAGAGGGGAGGAAAGAGGGGTGACAGGGGAGAGGGTGAGAGAGGGGAGAGGTGAGACAGGAGAGAGGGGTGGGACAGGGAGGAGGGGTGAGAGAGGAGGTGTGAGGGGAGGGGGAGAGGAGAGGGGTGTGGGAGGGGAGGAGAGGGGTGAGAGAGGGAGGAGGGGAGACAGGGGGAGAGGGGTGGGACAGGGAGGAGAGGTGTGGACAGGGAGGAGAGGGGGTGAGAGAGGGGAGGAGAGGGGGGACAGGGAGGGGAGGTGAGAGAGGGAGGGGACAGGAGGAGAGGGGTGGACAGGGGGAGAGGGGTGGGACAGGAGGAGGAGGTGAGGGAGGAGAGGGGGACAGGGGAGAGGTGACAGGGGAGAGGGGAAGGGAGAGGTGACAGGAGGAGAGGTGAGAGAGGGAGGAGAGGGTGAGAGAGGAGGAGGGTGGACAGGGAAGAGAGGTGAGAGAGGGAGGAGGAGGGTGACAGGAGGAGAGGTGACAGGAGGAGGTGACAGGAGGAGAGGGTGAGAGAGGAGAGGTGGGGGACAGAGGAGGGAGGGAGAGGGGTGAGAGGGAGGGGGAGTGAGGAGGGGGAGGGAGGAGAGAGGTGGGAGAGGGGAGGAGAGGGGGAAGGGGGAGGGGGAGAGAGGGGAGGGAGAGGGGGGACAGGGAGGGAGAGGTGGGACAGGGAGGGAGAGGGGAGAGAGGGAGGAGGGGGACAGGGAGGGAGACAGGGAGGGAGAGGGGTGAGAGAGGGGAGGAGAGGTGTGGGGGAGAGGTGGACAGGGAGAGAGGGGGAGGAGGGAGGAGAGGGGACAGGGAGAGGTGGACAAGGAGGGAGGAGGGTGAGAGAGGGGGAGGGAGGAGAGGGGAGAGAGGGAGGAGAGGGTGTGACAGGAAGAGAGGGGTGAGAGAGGGGAGGAGAGGTGACAGGGGAGGAGAGGGGGGACAGGGAGAGAGGGGTGAGAGAGGAGGAGAGGTGGACAGGAGGAGAGGGAGAAGGGAGAGAGGAGGGTGAGAGAGGGGAGGTGACAGGGAGGAGAGGGGTGAGAGGAGGAGAGGGTGAGAGAGGGAGGAGAGGTGGGAGGGGGAAGAGAGGTGAGAGAGGGAGGAGAGGTGTGACAGGAGGGAGAGGTGTGACAGGGAGAGAGGGGTGGGGGAGGGAGAGGGGACAGGAGGAGAGGTGAGGGAGAGAGGTGGGACAGGGAGGAGAGGGGACAGGGAGGAGAGGTGGACAGGGAGGGGAGAGGTGGACAGGGAGGAGAGGGTGGACAGGGAGGAGAGGGGTGGACAGGAGGGGAGAGGGGGAGAGGAGGGGAGAGGGGTGGGACAGGGAGAGGGTGAGAGGGGAGGGAGGGGTGGGACAGGGAGGGGAGAGGTGAGAGGGAGGAGAGGGGGAGGGAGGAGAGGGTAGGGAGGAGAGGAGAGGAGGAGAGGTGGAGAGGGGGAGGTGGACAGGGGAGAGGGGTGAGGGAGAGGGGAGGGAAGAGAGGTGAGAGAGGGGGAGAGGGTGGACAGGAGGAGAGGGTGAGAGGGGGAAGAGGTGACAGGGGGAGAGGTGTGGGAGGAGAGGGATAGGGTGTGAGCAGGAGAGGGGTGTGTAGGGGGAGGTGAGAGAGGGAGGGGTGGGACAGGGGGGAGAGGGAGAGGGAGGAGGTGAGGGAGGAGAGGGGTGGACAGGGGGGGAGGTGGGACAGGGAGGAGAGGTGGGAGAGGGAGGGAGAGGGGGACAGGGGAGGAGAGAGGGGTGCAGGGGAGGGGTGACAGGGGAGAGGGTGTGACAGGGAGGAGAGGGGTGGAGCAGGGAGGAGAGAGAGGGAGAGGGGGGAGAGGGAGAGAGGGGAGAGGGAGGGAGGAGAGGTGGGAGTGGGAGAGAGGAGAGAGGTGACAGGGAGGAGGTGGGACAGGAGGAGGGAGAGAGAGGAGGAGAGGTGGGACAGGGAGGAGAGGGTGAGAGGGAGGAGAGACAGGGGAGAGGGGGTGGACAGGGAGGAGAGGGGTGACAGGAGGAGAGGGTAGAGGAGGGGGAGAGAGGTGTGACAGGAGGAGAGGAAGGAGAGAGGAGGAGAGGGTGACAGGGAGAGGGTGTGACAGGGAGGGGGACAGGAGGAGAGGTGTGACAGGGAGGAGAGTGTAGGGGAGAGGGTGTGGACAGGGGAGGGAGAGGGTGGACAGGGAGAGGGGGGACAGGGAGAGAGGGGGAGAGGGAGGAGAGGGGTGTGACAGGGAGGAGAGGGTGTGACAGGGAGGGAGAGGGTGTGACAGGGAGGAGAGGGTGTGACAGGGAGGGAGAGGGGTGTGACAGGGGGAGGAGAGGGAGGTGTGACAGGGGGGGAGAGGGTGTGACAGGGAGGAGAGGGTGTGACAGGGGAGAGAGGGTGTGACAGGGGAGGAGAGGGGTGTGAGAGGAGGAGAGGGTGTGACAGGAGGAGGGTGTGACAGGGAGGAGAGGTGTGACAGGGGAGAGGGTGTGACAGGGAGGAGAGGGGTGTGACAGGGAGGAGAGGGTGGACAGGGAGGAGAGGTGGGACAGGGGAGAGGGTGTGACAGAGGAGGAGAGGGTGTGACAGGAGGGGGTGTGACAGGGGGAGAGGGTGTGACAGGGAGGAGAGGGTGTGACAGGAGAGAGGTGTGACAGGGGAGAGGGTGTGACAGGGGAGGAGAGGTGTGACAAGGGGAGGAGAGGGTGTGACAGGGAGGAGAGAGGGTGAGAGAGGGAGGAGAGGGTGTGACAGGGGAGGAGAGGGGTGTGACAGGGAGGGAGAGGGTGTGACAGGGGAGGAGAGGGTGTGACAGGGAGGAGAGGGTGTGACAGGAGGAGAGGGTGTGAGAGAGGGAGGAGAGGGTGTGACAGGGAGGAGAGGGTGTGACAGGAGGAAGGTGGACAGGGAGGAGGTGTGACAGGAGGAGAGAGGGGGAGGGAGGAGGAGAGGTGTGACAGGGAGGGGTGTGACAGGAGGAGAGGGTGTGACAGGGAGGAGAGGGTGTGACAGGGAGGAGAGGGTGTGACAGGGAGGAGAGGTGACAGAGGAGAGAGGGTGTGAGAGGGAGGAGAGGTGTGACAGAGAGAGAGAGAGAGAGAGAGATGCAAGGAGAAAACATAAAAAAACAGGAAATGTGTGTGTGTGTGTGTGTGTGTGTGTGTGTGTGTGTGTTGTGTGTGTGTGTGTGTGTGTGTGTGTGTGTTATTGTGTGTGTGTGTGTGTGTGTGTGTGTGTGTGTGGTGTGTGTGTGTGCCTGTGTTGTGTGTGTGTGTGTGTGTGTGTGTGTGTGTGTGTGTGTGTGTGTGTGTTGGTGTGGTTGGTGTGTTGGCCAGGGTGTGGGTCACTCAGTTAACATAGGTCGTGTATCGTTGCCAACACTGTCCCTACCATGGTCGTGGTATCGTTGGATCGTGGTATACAAGAGATAGAACATTATATACCGGAAATAATGTGTCACAACCAGCTCATGTTATGGTCTCTCTCTAGGAAGCAGTTTGGGGGAGTAGTTTAGGTAGTTAAGTTACCGGAGTATTTAATGACATCACTTCCGCTTACTGCTCGTTAAAGGGGGAGGGAGTGGGGGGAGGGGAGGAGTGGGAGGAGGTGGGGGAGGAGGTGGGAGGGAGAGACAATTCTTTCCTCCTCCTCCTCCCCCTCCTCCTCCCAAGGTCACTTAATTACTCGCTAGATAACAAGTGAGACTCTGGTAGCTTTAGTGTTGTCACCAATGATACCAGATGGTGTCAGGTGGTGTCAGGGGGTGTCAGGGGAATGTAATGAGGTGTCAGAGGGTGTTAGGGGATGTAAGGTGTGGTGTCAGGGGGTGTCAGGGGAAGGTGTCAGGAGGAGGATTAAATGTATTATTATTATGTATTATTATTTTCTTGGTAAATTATATATACACACACACACACACACACACCTAACTCACGTCCGCACGCCCATCAGCCACGCCTCCAGGACACATCAAGGCCAGGGGCGTGTCAACGTGTGTTTGTAGAGGACCTATAACACTTGTTGACCCGCTCCCATAACCGAGCCGACCCTTCCTGGTATGTTGGGGAGTAACTGTATATGTGTGTGTGTGTGTGGGGGTGTGTGTGTGTGGGGTGGGGTGTGTGTGTGTGTGTGGGGGTGTGTGTGTGTGGGGGTGTGTGGGGGGGGGGGAGGATGTAAAGGGGGACACATACATATATACACATACATATATACACAACATACAGAAAACTAGGATGCTCTGTCTCTCTGTGGAATAAATACCCTCGTGGTTGTATTATTAATTATTATTCTTATTTAAGTCGTATTAATTAAATATCAATTAGTTAAGTTATACTCAAAGATATTATAGAGCTTTAAACCTAACCTAACCCTAATAACAGAAAATAACATAGTCAAGTCAGTATCATATGTCGACAAAATCCTGGTGCCCGGTAAGTCATCGCCTCTCATCGCCTCACCGTGACTTCTCGTATTTTTGTAAGCTGAGGCGTTGGTGACCTCTCCCGAACACTGTCTCCTGTACTGGTGACCTGCCTCTACACTCCCTGTCCTGGTGACTTCTTCTGACATTGTTTAAGTGAGTTTTCCCAGCAGCCTGTCTCTTGTGTGTGTGTGTGTGTGTGTGTGTGTGTGTGTGTGCTAACTGTAGGAGCATCGAGGCTACCAATATCCATGAACAACTACGCTGGACTGGCCATGTTACCCTCATGGACGACAGTAGACTGCCAAAGTAGCTACTTTACAGTCACCTAACGAATAGTAAACGTAACGCTGGCTGGCAACTGAAGAGGTATAAGGATAGTCTTAAGACAAACCTGAAAAAGTGCCTAATGGACCCCCTCACCTGGGAGACGATTACTCCACACAGTAACGCTTGGAGGAGCACCACACGAGAAGGTGTCAATACTTTCAAGTTAGACCGACTGCAGACCGAGGCAGACAAGTGTCAATGCCGGAAAGACGCTGCCACCGCCCCTCCCGCACTAGATGTAGCCCCCCACGTGTCCAACATCAGTGATCGACTCTGCCGGTCCCGTATCGGCCTCTTTAGTCACCTCAGAACTCACCAACGAAGGTGACATCCTTAATAACTCATATCATTGTATCAATACTGATAAATGCAAGGTACTACAGTCTGTACTCACCCCTGAAGATGTGAATTACACGAAAGCGCTTGGGAACTTCGTGTTTTCTTCTTTCCTTGTGGTTATCAGCATATATACACAGTATATATATATATATATATATATATATATATATATATATATATATATATATATATATATATATATATATATATATATATATATATATATATATATATATATATATATATATATATATAGGGTAAGGACGTGTGTAGTCGGCGCTGCCAGCTCACGCGGCCGTGGTCTCTTGATCATGGAGACAGCTGCCAGCCCGGTGTGTCGGGCCCTCCTCCTTCCCATCTGGGTTTATCAACGTCCTCACACCAACAGTACAGTGCAAAGATTGACCATTAACCCACAAGTGATATACAAAAGTGGCAATTTCAACTCAAAGGAAAAGCACAAAAACATAGCAAGACTGATTGTGGCTGGATCTGACCTGACCTGACGGCTTCACCTGACCTAACCTGAAGGATGGAGCACACCTGCATTGCCCCAAGCTACTGTTCTGGCCACGTGGCCACACACCTGTCCAACCGCATCCAGCCCATACGAGCACGAACTGACTGCTACAAGAACAGCGCAGTCCCAACCATTGTAAAACTCAACACCTAGTTATTATATATCATATTTGTATCACTTATGTTACTTGTAAATCAAGAGAACCATTCCCCAGTTATGTAATTGTATATTTTCACCCTTATGGCTGCCATGCTCTTTCAATAAACCGATAATTATTATTATTATTATTATTATTATTATTATTATTATTATTATTATATAATCAACACCTCACCCCGTCAGATCAACACACACACACACACACACACACACACACACACACACACACACACACACACACACACACACACACACACACAAGAGTAGAATTTACATATGTACAAGAAACTTAAGATATACAAAGTTGTTTTATACCCGGTGACGAGGCGAACAGGGAGGGGTACTAGTGGTACAAGGAGGGAGGGGTACTAGTGGTACAAGGAGGGAGGGGTACAAGGAGGACACACACACACACACACAGAAAATGAGAGAGAGAGACAGAGAAAGAGGCCCCACCATCATACACTTCTGTTAACTGAGTAAATAAACGCAAGCGAATAATGAGACTATGATACAACAAGGCCGTGTGTGTGTGTGTGTGTGTGCGTGTGTGTGCGTGTGTGTGTGTGTGTCTGTGTGTGTGTGTGTGTGTGTGTATTTGTGTGTGTGTGTGTATTTGTGTGTGTGTGTGTGTCAAGCACTGTTTGCTTCCTCTCTCTTTCAGCTGCCGCCGCAGGCTAGCCCTCGTGGTGAACAGGGAAGCAACTGCATAAGTCTTCCCCCGCCAGTACACAGCCTCTTCACCATCAAGACTCCTGCTGTGCCTCCTCGTGGCAACACACGGTAACTGGGTGCCTCGTGGGCCTAGGCTAGACCAGCAGGGGATCTCGGAGTAGCAGTGGGCCCCAGAGGGACGACCCATAGGCCCACTGGCATGTGGACACGTCCTGACGCCTACCAACCACTGCCCTGCTGCCTTGCGGATTAACCTTGGTAGGTATAAGGCTACGGGAGTAAACCCTGAACGTAAAGTCTGTGGTGGAGCCCCGCATCAGGCAGACATGCTTACAGAGCTCCAACAAGACCCCAACGGTGGTATAGGCGGAAGAGGTGACCACCATGGGAACCCAACGACTACACCGGCGGATGAAGGCAATGCCTGATGGACAGGCTACTAAGGCGAAACCCAACAAACTAGGCTATCTGCAGGCCATTGCAACTCTCCCTTTCCCCAGTCGTTGCAACACTTGCACCACTGGATCAGGAAAAGGGAGAGCCAAGATGTGTGGTTGCAGCCTGCGCTCCTGCCTCACCACATAACTCACGTGCAGCCATCACCCAGCTCATCATACCTCTCATCATCATCAAAACCCCTATACCCCCAAAAGTCCTATGGCGACGGACGAGTGGCGACGGGGACAGGCAGAGATGACTGCCGGGAGTCTCTAGTCACAACTCTGCACATGGCCGGCACAGATAAGATGGTCGTTTATGCACTGGGATCTAGGCAGCAGAGCAATCCGGTCCTGTCAATGCTACTGAGCAGCCCTCTCGAGAACCTATTCTTCTCACCCCACATGAGGAGGGGGCTAGCAAAGGTGCCCTAAACACAGCCTGATGAAAAAAACCAACCTGACTGGGTAAGCGCACCCAGTGAGGTCAACCCGATGCAGTCAAAAACACAATCATAATCACAGATCCAAGAAAAAACAAACTATACAACCTCTTATGGTCGCTGCATGGTATGTCAGGACCCCTCTGGATACTGGCACAAATGAGCGTCCTCAAGGAAGAACTGCCCTTGTGGCAAAAGAGCTGGCGAGGTATAACATCGATATAGCAGCCATTAGTGAGTCTCGGCTCCCAGACGAGGGCCAACTCACAGAACGGGGGTCTGGCTACACCTTCTGGAAGGGTAAGTCTGCTGCAGAGAGAAACAGCATTTATGGAGTTGGCTTTGCCATCCGCCAATGCATCCTACTTAGGCTAACTGAAATGCGTGTTGGGATCAACGAGCGCCTCATGACGCTCCGAGTCCCACTGAATCACTCGTCATGCCTTTTTCATCAGTGCATACGCCCCAACACTGGATGCAGAGGATGACATCAAGGAGGCCTTTTACGCCGACCTCGACAGAGTGCTAACCTCTATCCCAGAGAAGATAAGGTTGTAATCCTAATTCGTTTCATTGCCAGAGTTGGCAGACAGGTTGGCATATAGCAGAGAATCATAGGGATAAATTGACTAGGCAAGTGTAATCCCAACGGCCTACTCCTCCTCACCTAAAGTGTGCTGCACACAACCTCACTATCACCAATACCTTGTTTAGGCAGGCCGACAAGTTCAAGGGTTCGTGGCAACACCCACGATCCAAACACTGGCATCTCATTGACAACATCATTGTCAGATAAAGAGATCGCCGAGATGTCCTCATCACCCGAGCCATGCGTGGCTTAGACCACAGTGACACTGATCATCATCTCATCAGAGCCAAGTTCTCACTTCAAGTCGCCCCAATACAGCGAAGGCAACAAGCCTCCAGAAGAGGTTTTAACACTATGCATCTGGAGGATCCAGCGGTAGCACATGCCTTCAGAGAGCAGCTCGAACACGGGCTGATAAACAACCCGACAACAAACAATCCAAATCCCAGTACCAAATGGGGCATTCTCAACACTGTCACAACAAAAACTTGCAGAGACCCTCGGCCAGATCGACACAATACACCAGGACTGGATTGATGAATATGATGCAGAAAACAATGTACTCATCAGTGATTAACGTGCTGCTTTAACTGACTGGCAGACCAAGCCTCAGTCTGATAGCTTGTATTAGCCCGTGTCTTATAGGCATTCGACTTGTATAAATATCATCCCCTGTAACTTTCCACTAGCTATGAGGTAGCATGTTCAGAGCACGTGATAAGGTGTGCCCATGGGAAGTCACGTTACTTGGTGCTGAGTTAAGCATTAAGTAACCGGCTCACTGGCCACCTCTTGTGGCAGTAGTTTGATAACCCTGACTAGAGGCAGACGTTATTGAGAGTCATCGTGGATGGTTCCGTCTTCCCTCGAGGGAGGACGTCGGATATATTGCCGTTCTTCCCTCGACGGGTCCCAACTCATCCTCACCCAACTATCACATCGACAGGACGAACTTGGCAGAGCTATATAACGTAGCCTCCGTCCTCATCTTAACACTCATAGCTACAGTGATTAAGTTACGGTGATAATCCTTTTTAAAAGTGCACATAGAAACCTTTTATAATAAATAAAAACAAAGGAACATTTTGGATATCCCTACAGAAGATCCAATGAACTTTTACATGTTATATTTATTAAATAATCGTAGAATCAATGATTAAAGGGCCAGTTCAACCTTCCACAGGAAGAAAGCGGCGGCCCAGTGCTAACTTCGCATTCCAAAGAACGATTGGTTTAAAAATAAAGCATGTGAAGCACAAAAACTTGCAGATCAACACAAGATGAGCGAATTTATAAATTTCACTAAAACATTTTATGGGCCAGTCACTCGTGGCGCAGCCCCCCTCCACCCATCCTATGGTAACTCCCTAATTAAAGACAAAGAAGGCCTCCTTCAGTGCTGGAAAGAGCACTACCATTTGCTGTTCAACTGAAACACTGATATGGATGTCCTGACTACCCAGCAGGTCCCTCAGCATCCAGAGCTGACCCACCTAAGCTATCCTCCATCCCTGGATGAGGTAGCTACTGCCATCAAACAGATGAAAAATAACAAAGCCTCAGGGCCTGATGGAATCCCAGCCGAGGTGTATAAAGCAGGAGGACCTCTGCTTACCAGCCGTCTCCACTCTCTCCTGGAGAATATATGGGAAAAGGAGGAAATCCCCCAAGCTCTTAAAGACGCCTCCATCGTCAATATTTATTAGAACAAGAGAGACCGGTCAGACTGTGGCAACTACCGCGGGATCTCGCTGCTCTCTCTAGCTGGCAAGATAATCGTCCAAGTCCTCCTAGACAGACTACTTCCTGAGGCGGAAAACTTCCTCCCAGAATCTCAATGTGGCTTTAGACCATCACATGACACCACGGGAAAAGTGCAAAGAACAACGTCGCGACCTGTACATGACTGCCCACCAAAATTCATCTTCATTGTGAGGCAACTCCACGATTGTTTGAACGACAGTGTCCTGCACAACGGCACCCAGTCTGAGTTCTTCCCCATCCAAACAGGGGTTATGCAAAGGGTGTGTACTGGCACCAACTCTCTTTTCCATTTTCTTGGCTGCCTTCCTTACTCGTGCCAGTGCCAATTTAGCCGGCGGGGTGAACATCCAGTACGGGATGAAGGGTCTTTTCAACATAAGACGACTCCAGGCTTAACGGTACTACCCTCTCTAATGTTACCCACTTTCAGTATCTCAGCTCCCACCTGTCCACCACCGCGGACATCGATGAAGAGATTCAGCATCGGATCACATGTGCATCTGAAGCCTTTGGTAGACTCTGTACCCGTGTCTTCAGCTGTAGGGAGCTGAAATTATCTACAAAGTTACACGTATATCGAGCAGTGGTCCTCCCCACCCTGCTGTAGGGCAGTGAGACATGGGTCACATACAGGAGGCACCTCAAGGCACTTGATAACTTTCACCAACGTAGTCTACGTTCCATCCTCCGAGTTCGCTGGGAAGACAAGAGAACAAATGCCAGTATTCTTGCTGACACCAACTGTAGGAGCATCGAGGCTACCATTATCCATGAACAACTACGCTGGACTGGCCATGTTACCCTCATGGACGACAGTAGACTGCCAAAGTAGCTACTTTACAGTCACCTAACGAATAGTAAACGTAACGCTGGCTGGCAACTGAAGAGGTATAAGGATAGTCTTAAGACAAACCTGAAAAAGTGCCAAATGGACCCCCTCACCTGGGAGACGATTACTCCACACAGTAACGCTTGGAGGAGCACCACACGAGAAGGTGTCAATACTTTTGAGTTAGCCCGACTTCAAACCGAGGCAGACAAGCGCCAACGCCGGAAAGACGCTGCCGCCGCCCCTCCCGCACTAGATGTAGCCCCCCACACGTGCCACATCTGTGATCGACTCTGCCGGTCCCGTATCGGCCTCTTTAGTCACCTCAGAACTCACCAACGAAGGTGACATCCTTAATAACTCATATCATTGTATCATAGCTGGATGATCGTCATACTTGATTACCAGTGACAGCAGTAGTAGTGAGTGTGTGTGTGTGTGTGTGTGTGTGTGTGTGTGTGTGTGTGTGTGTGTGTGTGTGTGTGTGTGTGTGTCCGCCGTTGGTCACTTAACTAATTAAGAACTAACAAGGCAATTATTCCTCCCTCTCGCTGCTAATTGTTTGTTGATTAGTGAGAGACTCTGATGAGGTACTGAGGGAGAGAGACCAAGTGAGAGACCAAGTGAGAGACCAAGTGAGAGACCAAGTGAGAGACCAAGTGAGAGACAGTGAGAAATTTATTAACAGGACTTATCGCGTTAATAGTGAGAGGAGGAGAGAGGAGGAAGGGGGAAGGAGGAGAGAGAGAGAGAGAGAGAGAGAGAGAGAGAGAGAGAGAGAGAGAGAGAGAGAGAGAGAGAGAGACCTACCACGGTCCAACACATCACCAGGGGTCAGTCATCTCGGGGTCCTGGGTTCTCCAATAAACTGAATATTACACGTCATTTATTCTTGAATTTACACACCTTCCAGACCCCCTTACCATATGGCGTCTCTAACACCTATATATTTATACATTTATACACCATTACAATGTCATTAATGGCTATAAAGGCATTTGTTAATATATTTACTAGTTCACCCCCTCCTTCAACCCCCCCGTGCTAAATCGTAAACATTGTTATTTTCACAGGGATAAGATTTCTAGGGATCCTGACACAACTGAATCTTTGGTAAATTTTTGTATTTTAATGATTTATTATTATTGTTGTTATTATTGTTATTATTAGTGTTATTATTATTTATCTATATTCTGTTGGTTGATGTATGTAGGTGTTTGTGTGTGTGTGTGTGCATGTGTGTATCTATGTGTATAATAATAATAATAATAATAATAATAATAATAATAATAATAATAATAATAATAATAATAATAATAATAATAATAATAATAATAATAATAATAATAATAATAAAAAAATATGTGTACAGCTTACATACACCCAACGTAACCTAACCTAACCTACCCATAAGACAATAAACGCAGCCGTAAATGAATCAAAAACTATTAAATCTTTACCCCAGTCGAATAAATTCCCATTAACTTGCATCAATAAAAGCCGCCCCTATTGGCAGACGGTTCAGTGATACCCAAACTAGTCAATACCATGCCTCCACGTACCCAGGAAGGAGGGGAGGGCAGGAGGAATGAGTCGTACCCAGCGATGATAATACCCAGCACACAATAGCCAACGCGTAGAGGCATCAGGTAAAACTGATATACAGTGTGTGTATTACCTGAAGAACATCTGCCTAAGTCTCCCCTTCGTCCTGCCATCGTTTTTGTTGTCTGGTTCATACTTAATTCTCTCGCTCTCTACCCCACCAACAATGTTTTCAATTATAGTGATACATAGATTACGACCCAAATTGTTACCATACACTGTCAATTTACCAGGTAATCCGCCAATCAGGTCAAACCAAGCGCAAAATCCCAGGTCAACGTAAACTAGGGTAGATGAGACTGAAAATGAAGTAAGGGGTTCTTTTGTGATGGGTAAGTGGGGGCTTATTCCCTGGTCTGGTAACATCCGGTCTTTGGTGGGGTGGGGTGGGTGGGGGGGCGGTGGTCAGTGGTGTGTGTGTGAGGATAGAATATACCCATTACACATCCACATAGTCTCCCTCACCTACAAACACACACATATCCACACACACCTTACACGTACATACAAACACACACATATCCACACACACCTTACACGTACATACAAACACACACATATCCACACACATCTTACACGTAGATACAAATACATACATATATCCACACATAACACCATAATCTCACACATATCCACACATATATCCACACATAACACCCTCGTAAACCCACACAATGAGCGTTAGCGTTACAATGGTGACTCAGCGGCTTGGAACATATCCACCCAAATCACGGGAGCTTTGGGGGGTGGTGGTGGGGGGTGAGGGGGGTCAGGGGAGGTGATGGAGGGCGGATGGAGGAGGGAGGTGATGGAGGGGAGGGGGAAGAGGAGGGGGTGGAGGAGGGGTGTGGGGGTGATGGAGAGGGGAGTAACATCCTTGACGAATTCGACTTGTGGATTAAGTAGCTGTTCCTGTCACTGGTGTTACTTATCTTATTATAAGTAACTGACCATAAGTAGCTTTTATTGTGTTAAGAGAGAGAGAGAGAGAGAGAGAGAGAGAGAGAGAGAGATAAAAGGATTATCTCTCTTTCTCACACTCAATTTTATCTCATCACCATCAATTTCCGTCCCCTTTCCTCTCTCTCTCTCTCTCTCTCTCTCTCTGTCTCCCCTACCACTACTACTACCACCACCACTACCACCATCACTACTACCACCACCACCACTACTACTACAACCATCCACACCGCTACCACTACTACTGGCCTCCAGCCTCCCCCAATAGCCACACCTTCGCCACCATTTTATTACCTTCAAATTAAATATCCTAATACATAAGTAGCTACCCTGGCTGTGTTGAGCCGCTGATCTATGCGGCATTCAGTGACTGTTGCCTCATAGTCAATATCAGCAGCTGTTGTCGGCTTTGGGACATATGCTCTCGTTCCCCTGAGGCAGAGCAAAGCCGACCGAAGGAGAGAGAAGGACAGTCGACATCTTATCCAGGCTGTAACATAACTTCTGGGCTGCTGCTTCTGTTCGGAGATCAACTCCGCGAGTCTGGCGTAGAAACATCTTGCACTTGGGCCCATCCCACCCGAGGTTGTGAACACTAGAGGAGTGAAGCTGCCTTGATCAACGTTTTGAATTCTCTCCCCATATGCCCTTCTCTTGTCGTTCTCGTTCCTCCTATGTGCAGCATCGAGAGCTAGGTTACGGTGACATGCAGCCATGGGATCAAAAATCCTGATGTCGAAGAAAGCTCGCTGTCCCCGCGTCCAGAATCCTCGAGCACTGACGTCAACACGGGCTTCGTTAGATGTGTTTGAAGTCCTATGTTGGAAGATCTCACCATCCAGTGGAAGGAGGGTCGGTTCTACCATGACGTCCCGGCAGATTTCCTTCAACATATTTGCTGTGAGATCCCTTACCTCGTCATGCCTCATGCATATGAAGCCCCCCTTCTTGCAAACATTGGCGTGATCGCCATCATAGGAATAGCCACACACGCATTGGGAGGGCATACTTTCTACTGGGCTACCATACCTTAGAGCAATGGCATCTGTAAATTCTTGTTTATTGAGACTGAAACCATTTGCCCTTATCGGTAACGTAGTTAACCAGTTCGAGGCGCCCACCTCCTGCGCTATAGCTACTTTTTTTCAAATTCTCTTGTACTTGCAGCAACAGTTGCTGCAACTTATCACTTTGGCCGTGCTGTCGGTCTGTAGTAATGGACCTTCGAATCTTGTTTACTTCACTGGTATTCACCTCACCTGTTGCCTTCTGAGCTATTATGTGGCCCGTGAGGGCTGCCGTGAGCTTGACTGAGTTTTGATGTTCGGTGGCAGCAATCTCCTCTGGATTGGTCAATCCCATTCCTCCCAGTCTTGGTGGTAGTGCAAGGAGTGACCTTTCTGCTGGGGTTAAGTCAGGATGTTTTACTACTTTAGGAATGAGCTTGACACTGATAGCTTCTTCCAGAGGGTGGAGGAGGGGTCCGATATCAGGCATAGTACGCATCAGGTAGTTCCAGCGATGCTTGACTCCAAGGGCGAATGCTGCAAAAGCCGCATGTGGCTCTGTTAGCAATCACAGACAGAGCTTGGATTTCCCTAACCCACTCATTAACCTTTCCCGTTACGTACTCGGTCTTGAAGTCCGTCGTGCCGATTACTGCGCCTAGATGTCTTTGGCCATCCTGTGTTATATTGACCTCACTTCCACCGCACACCTCCAATGCCCGTTCATAATGTTCTGGCTTCACGATGAGGGAGGACTTGCTAGCGTTTGTATGGTACATTATTTGTGGACCTCGCGATGTTACCAAGTCCCACCACTTTTTGATGTCCTCCACTTTTCCTGCTCCTGTAAGGTCATCAGCGTACGCCACTTGTTTGACCTCAGTTGTTTCAAATTGTATTGTGTGTTGGAGCACTGATAGGCCAATTGCATACATTGCCATTGCAACAGGGTCCCCCTGTGTTGTTCCCTCGGTTGACTGTAAGATAGTATCACCTCTTAGAGCCTTGTTGTTTACTATATAAAGGTCTGATGGATTCCTATAGGAGTTTTCAACATACATCGCAAAGCTAGGACACTTGATCTTGATGTTGTGCAGTGCAGCCTTGCGGTTAACTATGTTGAATGCGTTTGAAGCATCGACCAGGAGAACGGCGCTGGTGCCCTGACATCATCCTTTACCACCTCCCTTATGCATTTTCCGATGATCCTCCTACTACCACTACTATTACTACTACCACTACTACTACTACTACTACTACCATAGACCCACAGCCAATCACCATTAACTACCCAAACACATGAACCAATCAGTGATAACCATATTTAGTTTACTTGTATATAGGCGACCAATGGGATACGAGGACCGTAACCCAGTCAGCCAATAGTATGGACACACTGAACTCAATCAACCAATTAGCCTCGAGCACGGGTTAATTTGCCAACCAATCAAAAGTGACAATAATTTACCCAAACTTCATCAAGCTTATCTTTTAACCAATCACCGGCTGCCATCATAGTTTCGACCAATCAGCGTCTGCCATCAAAAACCTCACCGACAAAACAGCTTTCATTAGGAATTTATTCAGCCAATCAAAATGTTCATAGCTAATCTAATTCAGCCAATCAACGGCGGCATAGTGATTTAATTTAACCAATTGTGGACGAGCGTAGAAAAATATTAACAAGGGTAATTCCGGGCTGGTGGTTGTTGTTGTGGTTGTTGTTGTTGTGGTTGTTGTTGTGGTTGTGGTAGTGGTAGTGGTTGTTGTTGTTGTTGTGGTTGTTGTTGTGGTAGTGGTTGTTGTTGTTGTTGTTGTTGTAGTAGTTGTTGTTGCTGTTGTTGTGGTTGTTGCTGTTGTTGTGGTTGTTGTTGTGGTGTGGTAGTGGTTGTGGTAGTGGTTGTTGTTGTGGTTGTGTTGTGGTTGTGGCAGTGGTGTTGTTGTTGTGGTTGTTGTGTGTTGGTGCTGTTGTTGTGTGGTTGTTGTTGTGGTTGTGGTAGTGGTTGTTGTTGTTGTGGTTGTTGTGGTTGTTGTTGTTGTTGTTGTTGTGGTTGTTGTTGTTGTTGTGGTTGTGGTAGTGGTTGTTGTTGTTGTTGTGGTTGTTGTTGTTGTGGTTGTTGTTGTGGTTGTGGTGGTGGTTGTGGTAGTGGTTGTTGTTGTTGTTGTTGTGGTTGTTGTTGGTTGTGGTAGTGGTTGTTGTTGTTGTTGTTGTTGTTGGTGCAGTGGTTGCTGTTGTGGTTGTTGTTGTTGTGGCTGTTGCTGTGGCTTGTTGGAGTGGTTGTTGTTGTTGTTGTTGTGTTGTTGTTGTTGTGGTAGTGGTTGTTGTTGTTGTTGTTGTTGTTGTGGTAGTGTGTTGTTTGGTTGTTGTTGTTGTGGTGGTGGTTGTTTTGGTTGTTGTTGTGGTTGTGGTGGTGGTTGTTGTTGTGGTTGTGTGTAGTAGTGGCTGTTGTGGTTGTTGTTGTTGTGGTTGTTGTTGTGGTTGTGGTAGTGGTTGTTGTTGTTGTTGTTGGTTGTTGTGGTAGTGGCGTTGTTGTGTTGTTGTTGTTGTGGTTGTTGTTGTTGCTGTGGTTGTTGTGGTGGTTGTTGTGGTTGTTGCTGTGCTGTGGTGGTGGGTGTTGTGGTTGTGGTTGTGGTGGTGGTTGTTGTTGTTGTTGTTGTTGTGGTTGTGGTAGTGGTTGTTGTTGTGTTGTTGTTGCTGTGGTTGTTGTTAAGGTGTTGTGGTAGTGGTTGTTGTGTTGTGGTAGTGGTTGCTGTTGCTTGTTGTGGTTGTTGTTGTTGTGGTAGTGGTTGTTGTTGTTGTTGTGGTTGTTGCTGTGGTAGTGGTTGTTGTTGTTGTTGTTGTGTTGTGGTTGTGGTGGTGGTTGCTGTGGTTGTTGTGGTTGTTGTTGGGGTGGTGGTGGGTTGTTGTTGTTGTTGTTGTTGCTGTGGTGGTTGTTGTGTGGTTGTTGTTGCTGCGGCTGTTGTTGTTGTGGCTAGTGGTGGTTGTTGTTGTTGTTGTGGTTGTTGTTGTTGTGGTAGTGGTTGTTGTTGTTGTTGTTGTTGTTGTTGCTGTGGTTGTTGTTGCTGTGGTAGTGGTTGTTGTTGTTGTTGTGGTTGTTGTTGTTGTGGTTGTTGTTGTGGTTGTGGTGGTGGTTGTTGTGGTTGTTGTTTGGTTGTGGTGGTGGTGGTTGTTGTTGTTGTTGTTGTTGCTGTGGTTGTGGTAGTGGTTGTTGTTGTGGTTGTTGCTGGGTTGTTGTTGTGGTTGTTGTTGTGGTTGTGGTAGTGGTTGTTGTTGTTGTTGTGGTTGTTGTTGTTGTGGTAGTGGTTGTTGTTGTTGTTGTTGTTGTGGTTGTTGCTGTTGTGGTTGTTGTTGTTGTGGTGGTTGTTGTGGTTGTTGTTGTGGTTGTGGTGGTGGTTGCACTTTAGGCACTCCAGAGGTTGTATGACAGATAACAATAACAACACCAACAACAACAATAATAACAATAATAACAACAATAACAATAATAATAACAACAATAATAATAACAACAATAATAATAACAACAATAATAATAATAATAATAATACAATAACAATAATAATAATAACAATAATAATAATAACAAAAATAACAACAATAATAACAATAATAATAACAACAATAATAACAACAATAATAACAATAATAACCAGATTAATAACAGTAATAACAGAGTAAACGTATGTGTTCAGTGTCGCTTGATGACCGGATAATTAAAAAAATATATTGTGATATTTATTATTATTGTGCTGTTCAGTTTGATGGTAATATTGTGTGTGTGTGTGTGTGTGTGTTTTAATTTGTACATGTTGTGTATGGTGTGTGTATGCGATGGAATGTATACAGTAATTAAATATTGTATCATATATGTAGAAGCACATCCATACTTTTATACACACACACACACACACACACACCATACACACATGTTAGCATCTCAGTAAATATTACTTTGCCTTCACACATAATAATCGCGATGTAGCGGTCCGAAGTGGTGAGGGTATTGGCCCGTCACTACAGGGGTGAGGGGTGGGAACAGGGTGGTAGTGGGTGGTTTTAGTCGGTGGGTGGTGGTTGCCCGGATAATGGTGGTAGTCGTGTTAAATGTATTGGTCAACTGGGTAGTAGTAGTAGTGGTGGTAGTAGTTATAGTCCTGGGTAGTGGTGGTGGTGGTAGGCCGGGAGGGTGGATTGTCGGCCGGGTGATGTTGGTCAGGCGGAAAAAGTACAATATTGGTGTCGGCTGGTGAGAAGCAGAGAACATTACGTGTTGATTGTTACCTCTGATGTCCAGGTGATCGGATAACACCACACTGATGACCTCCAAGACTAAGTGAGTCAGTTAGATACGTTCTCATATCACCAGTTATGGGGAAAACTTAACGTAGGAACCTTTGAGAATCCATCTTTGTGTGGTAGCTTAAGTGAGTCAGTTAGATACGTTCTCACATCACCAGTTAGGAGGAAAACTTAACATAGGAACCTTTGAGAATCCATCTTTGTGTGGTAGCTTAAGTGAGTCAGTTAGATACGTTCTCACATCACCAGTTATGGGGAAAACTTAACGTAGGAACCTTTGAGAATCCATCTTGTGGTAGCTTAGTGAGACAGTTAGATACGTTCTCACATCACCAGTTAGGAGAAAACTTAACGTAGGAACCTTTGAGAATCCATCTTTGTGTGGTAGCTTATGAGTCAGTTAGATACGTTCTCACATCACCAGTTAGAGGAAAACTTAACATAGGAACCTTTGAGAATCCATCTTTGTGTGGTAGCTATGAGTCAGTTAGATACGTTCTCACATCACCAGTTATGGGGAAAACTTAACGAACCTTTGAGAATCCATCTTGTGTGGTAGCTATGAGACAGTTAGATACGTTCCACATCACCAGTTAGAGGAAAACTTAACGGAACCTTTGAGAATCCATCTGTGTGGTAGCTTAAGTGAGTCAGTTAGATACGTTCTCACATCACCAGTTAGAGGAAAACTTAACATAGGAACCTTGAGAATCCATCTTTGTGTGGTAGCTTATGAGTCAGTTAGAGTTCTCACATCACCAGTTATGGAAAACTTAACGTAGGAACCTTTGAGAATCCATTTTGTGTGGTAGCTATGAGTAATTAGATACGTTCTCACATCACCAGTTAGGAGGAAAACTTAACATAGGAACTTGAGAATCCATCTTTGTGTGGTAGCTATGAGTCAGTTAGATACGTTCTCACATCACCAGTTATGGGAAAACTTAACGTAGGAACCTTTGAGAATCCATCCTCGTGTGGTAGCTTAAGCGAGTCAGTTAGATACGTTCTCACATCACCAGTTATGGGGAAAACTTAACGTAGGAACCTTGAGAATCCATCTTTGTGTGGCAGCTTAAGTGAGTCAGAGATTCGTTCTCACATCACCAGTTATGGGGAAAAACTTAACGTAGGAACCTTTGAGAATCCATCTTTGTGTGGTAGCTTAAGGAGTCAGTTAGATACGTTCTCACATCACCAGTTAGAGGAAAACTTAACGTAGAACCTTTGAGAATCCATCTTTGTGTGGCAGCTTAAGTGAGTCAGTTAGATTCTTTCTCACATCACCAGTTATGGGGAAAACTTAACGTAGGAACCTTTGAGAATCCATCTTTGTGTGGCTTAAGTGAGTCAGTTAGATGTTCTCACATCACCAGTTATGGGGAAAACTTAACGTAGAACCTTTGAGAATCCATCTTTGTGTGGTAGCTTAAGTGAGTCAAGATACGTTCTCACATCACCAGTTAGAGGAAAACTTAACGTAGGAACCTTTAGAAATCCATCTTTGTGTGGCAGCTTAAGTGAGTCAGTTAGATACGTTCTCACATCACCAGTTATGGGGAAAACTTAACGTAGGAACCTTTGAGAATCTATCACCACACAGAGTTATCACCACATAGTTATCACATAGTTATCACCACAGAGATATCACCACATTATCGTAGTGTGAAGGTGTGGAACAACTACCCCACCCATCCCAGCAAAGACTACGCTCCCTTCCATAAAATCATCTCTTAAAAAATATATTGTGTCCCAGTATTATTTCTTGTAACACCTACTTTATGTACCTGCTTATATTGTACCACTAAAACCATGTTGTACTGCTTCCCTCTCTTATCATATTAATGTACATCAACTCCACTGTAAAATATGTATATATGGAAAAAAATTAATAAAATAACTACAATAAATAAAATAAATAAATAATGAAGTGATAACCGTGGTAACATGTTGTTATTACCACCATACTGTTGTACTATTGATACTAAATGTTACATAATACTTCCTTGAGATAAATGTACAGTATATATCAGGTGCAGCTCAGGTTCTCAACTGGCTCAGTCATGGTAATATTGTTATTAACTCTGTATCTGTGTTTTTAGGGCTAAATAAACTGTTTCAATATCAATATCACTGTTATCACCACACAGTTATCACCACACAGTTATCACCACACAGTTATCACCACACAGTTTCACCACACACAGTTATCACCACAGTTATCACAGTTATCACCACAGTTATCACCACACACAGTTATCACCACACACAGTTATCACTACACAGTTATCACCACACACAGTTATCACCACACACAGTTATCACCACACACAGTTATCACTACACAGTTATCACCACACACAGTTATCACCACACAGTTATCACTACCACACAGTTATCACCACACAGTTATCACCACACACAGTTATCACCACACAGTTATCACTACACAGTTATCACCACACAGTTATCACCACCACGTTATCACCACACAGTTATCACCACAGCATCACCACAAAGTTATCACCACACACATCACCACACAGTTATCACTACACAGTTATCACTACACAGTTATCACTACACAGTTATCACCACACAGTTATCACCACAGTTATCACCACACAGTTATCACCACACAGTTATCACCACACAGTTATCACCACACACAGTTATCACCACACACAGTTATCACCAAACAGTTATCACCAAACACAGTTATCACCACACAGTTATCACTACACAGTTATCACCAAACAGTTATCACCACACACAGTTATCACTACACAGTTATCACCACACACAGTTATCACCACACAGTTATCACCACACAGTTATCACCACACACAGTTATCACCACACAGTTATCACCAAACAGTTATCACCAAACACAGTTATCACCACACAGTTATCACCACACAGTTATCACCACACACAGTTATCACCAAACAGTTATCACCACACACAGTTATCACACACACAGTTATCACTACACACACAGTTATCACCACACACAGTTATCACTACACACAGTTATCACCACACAGTTATCACCACACACAGTTATCACCACACACACAGTTATCACTACACACAGTTATCACCACACAGTTATCACCACACACAGTTATCACCACACACAGTTATCACCACACACAGTTATCACCACACACAGTTATCACCACACACAGTTATCACTACACACACAGTTATCACCACACACGTTATCACCACACAGTTATCACCAACACAGTTATCACCACACAGTTATCACCACACACAGTTATCACCACACACAGTTATCACCACACAGTTATCACCACACACAGTTATCAACACACAGTTATCACCACACACAGTTATCACCACACACAGTTATCACCACACAGTTATCACCACACACAGTTATCACCACACAGTTATCACCACACATTTATCACTACACACAGTTATCACCACACACAGTTATCACTACACACAGTTATCACCACACACAGTTATCACACACACAGTTATCACCACACAGTTATCACCACACACAGTTATCACCACACACAGTTATCACTACACACAGTTATCACCACACACAGTTACTACACAGTTATCACCACACACACGTTATCACTACCACACAGTTATCACCACACACAGTTATCACTACACACAGTTATCACCACACACAGTTATCACTACACACAGTTATCACTACACACAGTTATCACCACACAGTTATCACCACACACAGTTATCACTACACACAGTTATCACCACACACAGTTACCACACACAGTTATCACCACACAGTTATCATCACACAGTTATCACCACACAGTTATCACCACACACAGTTATCACCACACACAGTTATCACCACACACAGTTATCACCACACAGTTATCACCACACAGTTATCACCACACAGTTATCACCACACAGTTATCACCACACAGTTATCACCACACAGTTATCACCACACAGTTATCACCACACAGTTATCACCACACAGTTATCACCACACAGTTTCACCACACAGTTATCACCACACAGTTATCACCACACACAGTTATCACCACACACAGTTATCACACACAGTTATCACCACACACAGTTATCACCACACAGTTATCACCACACACAGTTATCACCACACACAGTTATCACCACACACAGCTATCACTACACAGTTATCACCACAGTTATCACCACACAGTTATCACCACACAGTACACCACACACAGTTATCACTACACACAGTTATCACCACACACAGTTATCACCACACACAGATATCACCACACAGTTATCACCACACAGTTATCACCACACACAGTTATCACCACACACAGTTATCACCACACACAGTTATCAATTACACACAGTTATCACTACACAGTTATCACCACACACAGTTATCACCACACACAGTTATCACCACACACAGTTATCACCACACAGTTATCACCACACACAGTTATCACCATACACAGTTATCACCACACAGTTATCACCACACAGTTATCACCACACAGTTATCACCACACAGTTATCACCACACAGTTATCACCACACACAGTTATCACCACACACAGTTATCACCACACAGTTATCACCACACAGTTATCACCACACAGCTATCACACACAGTTATCACCACACAGTGTATGTTTGAACCTTATCTTGCCTGTGAACCTTACCTAGTGTATGTGTTTGACCCTTGACTCTGAATCACTCATCCCTGACCGATCAAGGTTTCATTTATCTCTGAAACTTGATTCAAATGTTTCAATTAAAGTTCATTTAGATTTTAAACTCAAGAGGACATCTGAAACCTGACCCGAACCACTAGTGAGGGGGACTGTACCTAGGCTATATGACCAGCCCCTGTAAAACACTCCAGAAGGGACTGCACGAAGGTATGACCAGCCCTGTAAAACACACTTCAGTGAGGGGAACCACCTAGGCTTAAAGTGACTGCCCCTGTAAACACACTAGTGAAGGATCAGGCTATATGACCAGCCCTGTAAAACACACTCAGTGAAGGGGACTGCACGAATATATGACTGGCCAGGCCCCTGTAAACACACTAGTGAAGGGGATTGCACGCAGGGCTATAAGTGACCAGCCTGTAAACACATCTTCAGTGAAGGGGACTGTACCCCAGGCTATATGACCGTTTCACTGTAAACACACTAGTGAGGGGGGACTGTACCTAGGCTATATGACCAGCCTCAAACACACTAGTGAAGGGACTGTACCTAGCTATAAGAGACCAGCCTCTGTAAAACACACTAGTGAGGGGACTGTACCCAGGCTATATGACCAGCCCTCAAAACACACTAGTGAAGGGACTGTACCTTGCTTATATGACCAGCCCCTGTAAACATGCACCAGTGAAGTGGACTGTACCTAGGCTATATGACCAGCCACTGTAAACATACTAATGAAGTGACTGTACCAGGCTATATGACCCCTGTAAACACACTAGTGTAGTGACTGTACCTAGGCTATATATGACTAGCCCCTGTAAACACATATTACCCAGTGAGGTGGGGGACTGTACCTAGCTATATGACCAGCCCCTGTAAAAATAATTCACAGTGAAGGACTGTACCTAGCTAGCGACCAGCCCCTGTAAACACAATTCAGTGAAGGGACTACCTAGGCCATATGACCAGCCCCCAGAACACACTCAGTGAAGGGACTGTACCCAGGGCTATATGACCAGCCCCTGTAAACACACCAGTGAAGGGACTGCACGAAGGCATGACCAGCCCTGTAAACACACTCCAGTGAAGGGGACTGTACCCAGGCTATGACCAGCCCCTGTAAACACACACCAGTGAAGGACTGCACTCTAGGCTATATGACCAGCCCCCAAACACACCAGTGAAGGACTGTACCTAGGCTATATATGACCAGCCCCTGTAAACACACTAGTGAAGGGGACTGTACCTAGGCTATATGACCAGCCCCTGTAAACACACCAGTGAAGGAACTGTACTCCAGCTATGACCAGCCCTGCAAACACACTAGCAAGGGACGTACCCTAGGCTGTATGATCAGCCCCCTGTAAAACACACTAGTGAGGGGACTGTACCCAGGCTATATGACTAGCCCCTGTAAACACACTAGTGAAGTGGGATCGTACTCTAGGGCTATATGACCAGCCCTGTAAACACACTAGTGAAGGGACTGTACTCAGGCTATATGACCTGTGCCCCTGCAAACACACTAGTGAAGGGACTCTGTACTGTTATATGACCAGCTCCCTGTGTAAACACATCTAGTGAAGGGACTGTACCGAAGCAGGGTGACCAGCTCCCCTGTAAACTAGTGAGGGGACTGTACCCAGCTATATGACCAGCCCCTGTAAACACACTCAGTGAAGGGGACTGTACTCTAGGCTATATGACCAGCCCCTCTGTAAACACAGACTCCAGTGAGGGACTGTACCTAGGCTATATGACCAGCCCCTGTAAACACACTAGTGCAAGCGACTGTACTCTAGGCTTATATGACCAGCCCCCTGTAAACACACTCCAGCAGGGACTGCAACAGGCTATATGACCAGCCCTGTAAAAACACACTAGTGAAGGGGACTGTACTAGGCTGTAGGCGACCAGCCCCTGTAAACACACTAGTGAGGGGGACTGCACCAGGCTATATGACTAGCCCCTAAAACACACTGCTAGTGAAGGGACTGTACCTAGGCTATATGACTAGCCCTGTAAACACACTAGTGAGGGGACTGTACGGCTATATGACTAGCCCCCAAACACACTAGTGAGGGGGGGACTGTACCTAGGCTATATGACCAGCCCCTGTAAACACACACTCCAGTGAAGGGGACTGTACCCAGGCTATATGACCAGCCCCTGTGCACACTAGTAAGGACTGTACTGAAGGCTATACGACCAGCCCCTGTAAAATGCACACTCAGTGAAGGGACTGTACCTAGGCTATATGACCAGCCCCTGTAAACACACTAGTGGACTGTACCTAGGCTATATGACCAGCCCTGTAAACACTCAGTGAAGGACTGTACTAGGCTATATGACCAGCCCCTGTGTGTATTAATTCAGTGAAGGGACTGTACCTAGGCTATATGACCAGCCCCCTGTAAACACACTAGTGGTGGACTGTACCTAGGCTATATGACCAGCCCCTGTAAACACACTAGTGAAGGACTGTACCTTGTGTTATATGACCAGCCCCTGTAAAACACACCAGTGAAGGACTGTACTCTGTGGGCTATATGACCAGCCTCTGTAAAACACACTAGTGAAGGGATCAGGCTCTAGAAGCAGCGACCAGCCCCTGTAAACACACACTAGTGAAGGAACTGTGTACTCTAGGGCTATGCTGACCAGCTCCCCAAACACACACCAGTGAAGGGGACTGTACTCTAGGCTGTATGACCAGCCCCTGTAAACACACACTCCAGTGAAGTGGAACTGTACGAACAGGTGACCAGCCCTGTAAAACACATCTTTAGTGAAGGGGACTGTACTGGCTATATGACCAGCCCCTGTAAACACACCAGTGAAGGGACTGGAAATTAGGCTATAAGTGACCAGCCCTGTAAACACACTAGTGAAGGGGACTGTACTCAGGGCTATAAGGACTGGTGCCCCCGTAAACACACCTCAGTGAAGGGAACTGTACCTAGGCTATATGACCAGCCCCTGTAAACACACCAGTGAAGGACTGTACCTAGGCTGTATGACCAGCCCCTCTAAACACACTAGTGAAGGGAACTGTACGGCTGCAAGGACTAGCCCCCTGTAAACACACTCAGTGAAGGAACTGTGCCTAGGGCTATATGACCAGCCCTGTAAAACACACTAGTGAGGGACTGTACCTAGGCTATATGACCAGCTCCAAACACACTCAGTGAAGGGACTGTACCTAGGCTATATGACCAGCCCCTGTAAACACACTAGTGAAGGGGACTGTACCCAGGCTAGGTATGACCGTGCCCTCTGCAAACACACCACAGTGAAGGGGACTTGTACCTAGGAAGCTATATGACCAGCCCTGCAAACACACACTAGTGAAGGGACTGTACCTAGGCTATATGACCAGCCCTGTAAACACACTAGTGAAGGGGACTGGCCTAGAAGCAGGCGACCAGCCCTGTAAACACACTAGTGTATGTGGACTGTACCTAGGTTATATGACCAGCCCCAAACACACTATGGAAGGGACTGTAATACCTAGGCTATATGACCAGCCTCAAATACCTAGTGAAGGGGACTGTACCTAGGCTATATGACCAGCCCCTGTAAACACACTAGTGAGGGGAACTGTACCTAGGCTATATGACCAGCCCCTGTAAACACACTAGTGAGGGGAACTGTACCTAGGCTATATGACTAGCCCCTGTAAGCACACTAGTGAGGGGGACTGTACCTAGGCTATATGACCAGCCCCTGTAAACACACTAGTGAAGGGGACTGTACCCAATTCATAACTCGGCAATCCTCTTTAGTGTTCCCGAGTTATATGTTATTTTCTTTTATTTTTTTATTTTTTTGGATTTCCATTTTCCATTAGTTTTGCCTTTGTTTTTGATGTATTTATTTACCTTTTTTTATTCTCTCTCTCTCCTCTGTCTCTATTCTGTCTTGTCTGTTACTCTCTTTATCGATCTGTTCTCTACGTGATAAGAGAGAGAGAGAGAGAGAGAGAACAACAACCCGGCCACCAACCAGACGCAGCTCTCGTCTGACAAATATTTTTCCAAACATCGTCTCTTTTTTAATATCTTGCAAAAGCACACACAGGAGCCCACTAGTCAAGTTTCTAATATGTGGGAGAGCCTCTTGGATGCCCGTGTGTTTAAGGCATAACCCACCATTACCCACAACACACCTTGAATTCCAACCTAAGGGAGTCAGTGTATAAAGGTCAAAAAAAAACATATTATCAACAACGCAGCAAGATTTCCAACGTAAGGGCATCAGTGAATAGAGGTTAAAGTCTAAAGAAGAGAAATGGCCCACCGTATACGCCTGTGATATTGACTGGTCCTCTGTTGACTGGAGTTAGTTTTGGCCTATTGAAATTCTTAATATCCATCCATTGTAATCGCCTTAGTGCTGTGTCAATTGTTTGCCAAGAGTTGCCAGACTTTTTGAGACACCGCTAAGTTGAAAGACGTCCACCCTCTCCTACCCCCTTCAAGAGCTGCGGGTTCTGGTATACTTCAGTCTGTGTGAGAGGCCCTGGAAGGAGTGGGGGGGGAGGGGTGAGTGGTGTGGTGGTGAGGGGTGTAATAGTGAGTGGTGTGGTGGTAAGAGAAGAGTGGGGATAGTGGTGTGGTGGTGTGTGGTGTGGTGGTGAGGGCTGAGTGGAGTGAGTGGTGTGGTAGGGAGTGGTTTGGGGTGTGGTGGTGAGAGAAGAGTGGGGTCGGGTGGTTTTGCTGCCCACCAAAATTCATCGCCATTGTGAGGCAACTCCACGATGGCATGAACGGCAGTGTCCTGCACAACGGCACCCAGTCTGAGTTCTTCCCCATCCAAACGGGGGTTAAACAAGGGTGTGTACTGGCGCCAACTCTCTTTTCCATTTTCTTGGCTGCCTTCCTTACTCGTGCCAGTGCCAATTTAGCCGGCGGGGTGGACATCCAGTACCGGGTGAAGGGTCCTTTCAACATAAGACGCCTCCAGGCAGGAACAAAGTTGTCGGCAGTTTTCATTACTGAACTTCAGTATGCAGACGACCTCACCCTTGTGACTCACACTGATCTCTACCTACAGGAGATCCTGTAGGTCGTATGCACAATTCGGCCTTGCCCCTGGCTCAGCCACCCCTCCACCATCCACCCAGCTTAACGGTACTACCCTCTCTAGTGTTACCCACTTTCAGTATCTCGGCTCCCACCTGTCCACCACCGCGGACATCGATGAAGAGATTCAACATCGGATCAGATGTTCATCTCAAGCCTTTGGCAGACTCTGTACCCGTGTCTTCAGCTGTAGGGAGCTGAAATTATCTACAAAGTTACACGTATATCGAGCAGTGGTCCTCCCCACCCTGCTATATGGCAGTGAGACATGGGTCACATACAGGAGGCACCTCAAGGCACTTGATAACTTTCACCAACGTAGTCTACGTTCCATCCTCCGAGTTCGCTAGGAAGAACTGTCCTAGTTCTCAGGTTATGGAGTGTTGACAAACGTTCTGGAGATGCGTGACTGATAGTTAACTTAACCTTTGATCTTTGGGATTGAAAAATTAACCCAGCATTTAGGGTCGTCTTGGTGAATGTGTGTGTTATATTTGGAAGTAACGACTCCTGATTCTCAAGGTATAATGAAGAAAATCATGATGATATACACACACACACGCGTCCCTGTTGTAGTTAAGAGAAGAGAAGAGAAGAGAACCCCTCCCTGACCTTATCATCAAGAGCACTGTGATGGACTTACAACGAGAATCGCATCGTGTTTCTGAGGCTATGATACTTTATGTAACTAACCCCTCCCCCTCCACCCTAATCGGCACGACCCTACAAGACCCCCCACGACCCCCATGACCTCAAACGACCATCAGACGACTTCCCATGACTTCGCACGACCATCACACGACTACCAGACAGCCTCAAAGAATACACCATACGACCACCATGACCACCACACAACCCTCTACAACCATCCACAACCCACCACAACCCTCCACAACCCTCTACAACCCTCCACAACCCACCACAACCCTCCACAACCAACCACAACCCTCCACAACCCACCACAACCCTCCACAACCATCCACAACCATCCACAACCCACCACAACCATCCACAACCCACCACAACCATCCACAACCCACCACAACCATCCACAACCCTCCAGGCCCCTATAATCTCCACCACACAGTTGAGTTTCAAGAGGGATTATATTCTATAAGTCTCATTTGATCTTTGTGTACTGTCTGACTTCCGCTGTGGCTTTGTTGTGGTGGTGGTGTGGTGAGTGGTGAGTGTGGTGGTGTGGTTGGTGTGGTGGTGTGGTGAGTGTGGTGGTGTGGTGGTGTGGTAGTGTGATGAGTGTGATGAGTGTGGTGGTGTGGTAGTGTGGTGGTGTGGTTGTGTGGTAGTGTGGTACTGTGGTAATTTTTGTTAATTTGACGCTTACAGTGGCTAGTTTATTGTGCACCCTATACTCTTCCTGTGAGCGGTAGCGCAAAAGGATTACAGAGTAGAGTTTACAAAGGGTCATAATAATTAACCCCCGTTGTCAGGATATTATGGCACTGAATGTTACACAGTGTTTCAAATATATTATTTGTTTAGTTCTATACATAAAGGGTAACTTATTCACAACTGCGTGAGTACAGGAGTGTGAGGCAGTATGTCTGGCCGCAGGAGTGTGAGGCAGTATGTCTGGCCGCAGGAGTGTGAGGCAGTATGTCTGGCCGCAGGAGTGTGAGGCAGTATGTCTGGCCGCAGGCGTGTGAGGCAGTATGTCTGGCCGCAGGAGTGTGAGGCAGTATGTCTGGCCGCAGGAGTGTGAGGCAGTATGTCTGGCCGCAGGAGTGTGAGGCAGTATGTCTGGCCTCACACTTTGTTATTCATATTTGCGTGAGAGGTATTCAAGCACATTGTGTGTCTGGTTCTATACATGGGAACTGATATAGCTACTAAGTGCAAAAAAGTGGATACAATCTTAATATATCGGCTACCTTGCCACCACAGATAAGTGTCGTGCCATGGTACACACAGTTTGCTTAATTTCTTAATAAAATAAAATTAGGGAACGTATTTACAAAGACAAGTAAAATAAATAACGAAATACACACAACCACAGCCTAAACTAATCTAAACCCTAACCTGTAGTAGGCGAGTACCAAACAGGGAGGTACTGGGAAGATATTGGAAGCATAATGTGTTGTCTAATGGTTGACTCTGTGTGACCAAGTCCCAGGTTGATGATCTGACTTTCTGCCTCATTTACACACAGGGTCTCAATTGTTTCTCTTACAACACAACATACATATATTGTTTCTCACTATTGATCTTTTAAAAAAAATGTCTTTATGGTTCTTTATTATTATTATGAGTTATTAGCGGCAGCACACGGGGCACTTTCCTTCAAACAAGTCTGGCAACACGGTCCACCGCCCAGCAAAACAAATGAGACGTTTTGCGTCACACTGACAGGTTTTGTTGGCGCGTCTTCCCAAAGCAACGAAAACAACAACAAGGGTCTAGACAAGGTTCCCCATGGATCCCGTTACTATAGTTGAGGCCTTGCAGGATTGTGCTATAGGTATTAAATAGCTGAAGCAATTGAGGCGTCTGTAAAAGCTAAATACAAGACCATGGCTACGTCGCGAAGTTTGTTTACAAGTGGCAATGGCTGGCTGGTCAAAGACTCTGAGTAATGATTTAATAATACAAAAGAAGTTTTAAAGTGACGAATTAATATAAATATCTCACCGTTTTCTTATATTTTATTTTTGAATTTATTTTATCATGATTCATTTAAATTTGTCCATTTCTAGCAACAACCGATATGCTGCTGCTTGTTGGACCGTAAAGCCAGTGGCCGCCTCCTTCACCATACACTTGAACTGGACCGTAAAGCCAGTGGCCGCCTCCTTCACCATACACTTGAACTGGACCGTAGAGCCAGTGGCCGCCTCCTTCACCATACACTTGAACTGGACCGTAAAGCCAGTGGCCGCCTCCTTCACCATACACTTGAACTGGACCGTAAAGCCAGTGGCCGCCTCCTTCACCATACACTTGAACTGGCCGTAAAGTCAGTGGCCGCCTCCTTCACCATACACTTGAACTGGCCGGTGGCCGCCTCCTTCACCATACACTTGAACTGGACCGTAAAGCCAGTGGCCACTTATCCTTCACTAACACATGAACTGGACCGTAAGCCAGTGGCCTCCTTCCTGTACCTTGTTGGTTGTAAAATGGTGGCCTTGCTCCTTCACCACATACACTTGAACTGGACCATCAAAGTCAGTGGCCGCCTCCTTCACCATACACTTGAACTGGACCGTAAAGCCAGTGGCCGCCTCCTTCACCATACACTTGAACTGGACCGTAAAGTCAGTGGCCGCCTCCTTCACCATACACTTGAACTGTACAAAATTATAGACCACTTGCCTCTATATACAGTACAGTACGTCCTGAGTCAAGACCAACTGTACCTGATTTGGACCACACCCTCTCACCAGCCGACCACCCCCTCTCACCAGCCGACCACCCCCTCTCACCAGCCGGCCACACCCTCTCACCAGCCGGCCACCCTCTCTGCAACCGACCACCCCTCTCACCAGCCGGCCACACCCTCTCACCAGCCGACCACACCCTCTCACCAGCCGACCACACCCTCTCACCAGCCGACCACCCCCTCTCACCAGCCGACCACCCCCTCTCACCAGCCAGGCTCGTCTGACACCCTCCACCCACAGTACTCACACCAAGTCGCCAATTCCCAAACTAATTAGGCTGTTAACTTACTACCTACTATGCATGTTATAAATCAATATACTGTATATAATATATTAAACAATTATTACATAAAGGAACAAAGTAATATAATCTTACCTACTGAGCAACAGTTAAGTAGCTATCAACAGTTAAGGTAATTCCGTGTCACATAACAAGTTCCATCAGTGTGGTAGTGTGGTCATACTCATCCTCTGAGCTGTAGCTACTTTATTGTACACCCCTTACTCATCCTGTGAGCGTAGCTGGTTTATTGTGCACCCCTTACTCATCCTGCGAGCTGTAGCTAGTTTATTGTGCATCCCATACCCATCCTGTGAGCGGTAGCTGGTTTATTGTGCACCCCTTACTCATCCTGCGAGCTGTAGCTAGTTTATTGTGCATCCCATACCCATCCTGTGAGCGGTAGCTGGTTTATTGTGCACCCCTTACTCATCCTGCGAGCTGTAGCTAGTTTATTGTGCATCCCATACCCATCCTGTGAGCGGTAGCTAGTTTATTGTGCACCCCATACCCATCCTGTGAGCTGTAGCTAGTTTATTGTGCACCCCTTGCTCATACTGTGAGCTGTAACTAGTTTATTGTGCACCCCATACTCATCCTGTGAGCTGTAGCTAGTTTATTGTGCACCCCTTACTCATCCTGTGAGCTGTAGCTAGTTTATTGTGCACCCCTAACTCATCCTGTGAGCTGTAGCTAGTTTATTGTGCACCCCATACTCATCCTGCGAGCTGTAGCTAGTTTATTGTGCATCCCATACCCATCCTGTGAGCGGAAGCTAGTTTATTGTGCACCCCTTACTCATCCTTTGAGCTGTAGCTTGTGTATTGTGCATCCCATACCTATCCTGTGAGCGGTAGCTAGTTTATTGTGCACCCCATACCCATCCTGTGAGCTGTAGCTAGTTTATTGTGCACCCCTTGCTCATCCTGTGAGCTGTAGCTAGTTTATTGTGCACCCCATACTCATCCTGTGAGCTGTAGCTAGTTTATTGTGCACCCCTTACTCATCCTGTGAGCTGTAGCTAGTTTATTGTGCACCCCTAACTCATCCTGTGAGCTGTAGCTAGTTTATTGTGCACCCCATACTCATCCTGTGAGCTGTAGCTAGTTTATTGTGCACCCCTTACTCATCCTGTGAGCTGTAGCTAGTTTATTGTGCACCCCATACTCATCCTGCGAGCTGTAGCTAGTTTATTGTGCATCCCATACCCATCCTGTGAGCGAAAGCTAGTTTATTGTGCACCCATCCTGTGAGCGGAAGCTAGTTTATTGTGCACCCATCCTGTGAACGGAAGCTAGTTTATTGTGCACCCATCCTGTGAGCGGAAGCTAGTTTATTGTGCACCCCGCACTGTGAGCGGGTGGCAATCTGAGCTTAGGTTATCAAGAGCAAGTAGTGAGGATAAGGAGTCAGTGATGATGAGACTGTCAGTGTGTTCAACAAGTTTCAGGGCTGAGTATGACAAATAGTTCACTTTGTAGAGTGGATGTCCAGTTATTAACTGTGGCTCCTTTAATGTACTGCCGTTAGTCTGAGCCACAGCACTTCCAGCCCTCCCACAGACAGTGTTAAGAGAGCCGTCAGTGTAGATGATGTTATTATCAGTCTGCAGGTTATGTATGTGGTCAAGAGCTCCATTCATAAACAGTGATTCTCATAATGTGACGGTGCCTACAGGAGAGCTCAGGTTCTCAACTGGCTCAGTCATGTTAATATTGTTATTATTATCCACTCTGTATCTGTGTTTTACTGGCTAAATAAACTGTTTCAATATCAATGCTGGCTACCACAAGGGTGTAGTCCCGCATCTGTACCAACATGTGAAGGCAACTGTACAGACTTCACATCAAGGAGTCCCCGAGTCCTAGCTGGTAACATGTCATAGTTAGACACATGAGCCCACTTTGTTAGCTTCGACTTTTGCAGAGGGTTGAGATGGGAGACGTGTCTAATGGTTTTACCTCTGTGGGTTATTATACTGTGGTGGTGTGGTAGTGTGGTGGTGTGGTATTGTCGTGTGGTAGTGTGGTGGTGTGGTGGTGTGGTAGTGTGGTATTGTGTTGTGGTAGTGTGATGGTGTGGTGGTTTGGTAGTGTGGTGGTGTTGTGGTAGTGTGGTAATGTCTGGTAGTAAAGTGGCAGTGTAGTATAGTGTATGGTATTGTGTATTAGAATGGTAAATTGTGATACTATGTTTGTATGGTAGCGTGGTAGTGCATGGTAATGGGAGTAAGGATTAATACTCTCTCTCTCTCTCTCTCTCTCTCTCGTGTCTGAACGCGTCTCATATACTACAAACCCCGTGGTGTGACTGACCCCGCCCACCAGTAACGCCCCTCCATCGAACCTGTGTCTCGTTAAGCCATTGGTTACCCTCTGACACCCGCGGACCCACCAACGAGCTTACTAGTAGAGGGCGTGGGGGTGAGGTGGGGGTGCAGGAGTAAGGGAGAAAGAGCCCCCCCCCCCCCACGCCCCCTCCTAACACCTGGAGGAGAAATCCGTGACGAGTCAAACCATTTCGGTGTCTCTCTGACAGCGCGAGTCTCACACCATGCCTAATACCAACACGTGTTTCAGGTCAAATATCACTGTCTTGTTGTGACTCACAGGATGTAGGTCTACTTCTCATAGGTTCTCCTTCTCATAGGTTGTGTTGTGTTGTGCTGTGCTGTGCTGTGCTGTCCTGTGTTGTGCTGTGCTGTCCTGTGTTGTGCTGTGCTGTGCTGTGTTGTGCTGTGTTGTGTTGTGTTGTGTTGTGTTGTCAGGGAAACAATTGAGACCCTGTGTGTAAATGAGGCAGAAAGTCAGATCATCAACCTGGGACTTGGTCACACAGAGTCAACCATTAGACAACACATTATGCTTCCAATATCTTCCCAGTACCTCCCTGTTTGGTACCTGCCTACTACCTGCTACCTACTACCAGTTATAATAGGCCCCAGTTCTAATAGGCCCCAGTTCTAATAGGCCCCAGTTCTAATAGACCCAGTTCTAATAGGCCCCAGTTCTAATAGGCCCCAGTTCTAATAGGCCCCAGTTCTAATAGGCCCCAGTTCTAATAGGCCCCAGTTCTAATAGGCCCCAGTTCTAATAGGCCCCAGTTCTAATAGGCCCCAGTTCTAATAGGCCCCAGTTCTAATAGGCCCCAATGGTAGTAGGAGGTTATCTGAGTGAGGGAGGAGGGAGGTGGGGAGAAGGGCCTGAGCACACGTGTTAATGTCAGACAACAATGGCTCACTTATTCTCTCTCCTTCCCTCCTTCCTACCCTCCTTCCTACCCTCCTTCCCTCCCTCCTTCCCTCACACCCACAGAAGGAGTTGATTATGTCTCTAGTTTCAGGTCTCCTTCAGGTGGGAGCTAGGGTGAGGTGGTAGTCTCTCTCTCTCTCTCTCTCTCTCTCTCTCTCTCTCTCTCTCTCTCTCTCTCTCTCTCTCCATAAGGAAGAGTGGGTCCACCAACATCAACAAACTTGTTTATTTACAAATCCGTTCGTGAATCCGCCTTCATCGTCACCTTTTACGCGAACAATAACAAACAGTAAATAAACGACTGAGCAAGACTGATATAGTGATGATGTGGATACTAAGTGTACAGTATAATCAAGTGTACATAGAATTTTTGGTGTACTTTCCATGTGTGTACATAGATGGTGTAATGATCTGAAGTGTACATACAACATTTTGGGGTACAATTTAAAAGTGTACATGAATTCTAACTAAATGTGTACATATAATTCATGTACAGCAGGACAGGGAGTGTACTGTACAACCCTGATGTGCACTAATGCAGTTTAAATGGGGATTGTAGACTGATACAGACACACACACACACACACACACGTAGGCATACAATATACACATAGCACGTGCATACACAAAAAACATAAGTACACACACACATACACACACACACAACGAGAACTTCCAGCGATAGTGCAGTAGAGGGCATGCAAGACTATTCTCTCCCCCTCTACTCCACATATGAAGAGGTGCCCAGTACACTCACCCTCTCAACTCTCTCTCATCATCATCATCATCATCATCATCACCTCATCTTTCAGTTTGAGAAGAATCTGCTACACCATCCTCGACACCGGCTCCTACTACCACCCGAGATCCCTCGTCCGCGAATTGCTGTTCGTCACCACAACCACATCCAGCCCATACGAGCACGAACTAATCGCTATAAGAACAGCCCAGTCCCAACCATCTTACCTTCTTGCACTGTCACTATGTTTAAATGCCCTGTAGTATGACCTTCTCCCCACCTAGTTATTATAATTATGAATCGCAAAATTACCCAGCTTTGGTTAGGTTAGGTTAGGTGTATATATTGAACTGTATAACATAGACTCACAGTTGGCCCTCCCTGACACGGGTAACCTCCTCAAGCTAACCTAACCTAACCCAACTCTAGGACCCCTGTAATATGTGGGTAAGGTTTCAGGTCTCTAACTGCTTCTGATTTGCACCTCTGACTGGACAGACAGACAGATTCACAGACTTATCCTGTTAGAAACAAAGAAATGGACAAAATTAAACAAATCAAGAATGAGAAACGATATGAGTTGTGTTGTGTTGTGTTGTGTTGTGTTGTGCTGTGCTGTGTTGCTGTGCTGTGTTGCTGTGCTGTGTTGCTGTGTTGTGTTGTGTTGTGTTGTGTTGTGCTGTGTTGTGTTGTGTTGTGCTGTGTTGTGTTGTGTTGTGTTGTGCTGTGTTGTGTTGTGTTGTTGTGTTGTGTTGTGTTGTGCTGTGCTGTGTTGCTGTGCTGTGTGCTGTGTTGTGTTGTGTTGTGTTGTGTGTGCTGTGTTGTGTTGTGTTGTGCTGTGCTGTGTTGTGTTGTGTTGTGTTGTGTTGTGCTGTGTTGTGTTGTGCTGTGTTGTGTTGTGTTGTGTTGTGCTGTGTTGTGCTGTGCTGTGTTGTGTTGTGCTGTGTTGTGTTGTCAGGGAAACAATTGAGACCCTGTGTGTAAATGAGGCAGAAAGTCAGATCATCAACCTGGGACTTGGTCACACAGAGTCAACCATTAGACAACACATTATGCTTCAAATATCTTCCCAGTACCTCCCTGTTTGGTACCTGCCTACTGCCTACTACCTACAGCAGCAACACAGACAGTATAGGTATATAAACAATGTACTTAGACAGTGTAGGTATACAAACAATGTACCTAGACAGTGTAGGTATACAGTGTACCTAGACAGTGTAGGTATACAGTGTACCTAGACAGTGTAGGTATACAGTGTACCTAGACAGTGTAGGTATACAGTGTACCTAGACAGTGTAGGTATACAAACAGTGTACCTAGACAGTGTACCTAGACAGTGTAGGTATACAGTGTACCTAGACAGTGTACTGTAGGTATACAAACAACGGTAAAGAAGCAACATAATAATTTTTATCATTTAGTATTTGTCTGATCGTCATTTCACTCATTTAATTTGATCGTCAATTTGCAAAAGGAATTTCACGCCATTGTTCAAATAGTGTGTAATAATAATAATAATAATAATAATAATAATAATAATAATAATAATAATAATAATAATAATAATAATAATAATAATAATAATAATAATAATAATAATAATAATAATAATAATAATAATAATTAACGGTTTATTGAAAGAGCATAGCAGCCAGAAGGGTGAAAATATACAGTTACATAATTGGTGAATGGGTCTCTTGATTGACCAATAAGTGATACAAATATGATATATAATAACTAGGTGGGGAGAAGGTCATACTACAGGGCATTTCAACAATGACAGTGCAAAAGGTAAGATTGACTGGGAGTGAATACACTGGTTGATTACCAGTTGTTGATAATTTTTACAATGGTTGGGACTGGACTGTTCTTATAGCGATCAGTACGTGCTCGTATGGGCTGGATGTGGTCACAGTGATGATCAGGGAGAGCCGAAAGGGTCAGTGTGTTGAGCGCTTCTTGATATGTGGAGTAGGAAGGGGAGAGAATAATCTTGCATGCCCTCTTTTACACTTTTTCTGGGTGTTTACGTTGTGTGGCATTTAGGGAGGAAGACCAGGCAGGGGAGGCATAGGTGAGCTTGGGAAGTATGATTGTTGTGTAAACACTGAGGAGCTCGGGGGCAGGAACTCCGAGGGACTTGAGTCGGCGGAGGAGGTGGAGACGGAAACTGGAGGATTTGACAACTGTACTGACGTGTGGTTTCCAATTTAGTTTGTTATTTATGGTGACGCCGAGGAGCTTAGTGGAGTCCACAACCTGGAGTGTGTTGGGACCTAAAGTAATGGAAGGAGGTGGGACAATGTCGGAGGAGAGGTTGATGTGCATAACCATGGTCTTGGTATGGTCGATGGTGACATGGTTGTTGGTGGTCCAGTTTTGGAGACTGTTCAATAAATCCTGAAGGGCGGTATAGTTGGGAGCAGAATTGTTGACGCTGATCCCAATGGTGGAGTCGTCGACATATTTCCAGCGAGCAGGGGTTTCTCTTAGGGCATCATTGATAAGCATGTGTGTGTGTGTGTGTGTGTGTGTGTGTAGTGAATATTTCTACTTGTTTTCTTGGCACTTTACTGAGTGAGTAAGTTACCACATCATCTAACACGTAGAAAATATAACATAATCTCGATGGACTCATATAAGAGGGGTACGTGGAGGAGGGGGGGTAACTCAAGCAAACTAACTTATAATGGAAAACTGTCGCAACCTCACACTCTCCATCTCCTTCAAAATATTTACACTCTGTAACATAAATACGAAACTAATCTGTGGTATTTTGAAACAGATACGTGCGGAAGTGATGGAGGTTAGGTTAGGTTAACTCAACCAACCCGACGGCTAATGGAAAACTGTCGTGGGAGGAAGGACAGCTTCTTCCGTCCTGGTGGGGGAGAGGGCGAGCGGTGGCTGGTGGCGGTCAGGAGGCGTGAAATGATCAGTTATCACGTTACAAGCGGTGGTGACGCCCTCTCCCTCTCCCCACCCCCCCCCCTAGTGAATCCTTCATTAATTGACCCTCTAACCACCCCGAGGGGAGGAGGAGGGGAGAGGGGGAGAGCCGAGGGGAGAAGGAGGGGAGAGAGGGAGAGCCGAGGGGAGGGAGTTTAAAGAGAGTTGAGGGAATGAGGATGAAAATACGAGCCGCGAGCCACAACACGATGAGCTGCTACCAATGGCTCTCTCTCTCTCTCTCTCTCTCTAACCTAACCCATCCTAAATTAATGATTTTAGGTTAAGTTAGAATAGGTTTTGCGTCGTAATTACATAAATACACTCACATACATACAGAATGGTTGCCGCTCCTGTATCGAGGATGGCCGGCCCAAGGGCTACCTAGGCGTGAATTTGTTTAAGGTGTAGAAGCTGTCACCAACACAACAACCACACCACACCCTGAGTTAACGAGCTGCATGACCCAGTGTTTAAGGTGTAGAAGCTGTCACCAACACAACAACCACAGCCTGAGTTAACGAGCTGCATGACCCAGTGTTTAAGGTGTAGAAGCTGTCACCAACACAACAACCACACCCTGAGTTAACGAGCTGCATGACCCAGTGTTTAAGGTGTAGAAGCTGTCACCAACACAACAACCACACCCTGAGTTAACAGCTGCATGACCCAGTGTTTAAGGTGTAGAAGCTGTCACCAACACAACAACCACACCCAAAGTTAACGAGCTGCATGACCCAGTGTTTAAGGTGTAGAAGCTGTCACCAACACAACAACCACAGCCTGAGTTAACGAGCTGCATGACCCAGTGTTTAAGGTGTAGAAGCGTCACCAACACAACAACCACAGCCTGAGTTAACGAGCTGCATGACCCAGTGTTTAAGGTGTAAAAGCTGTCACCAACACAACAACCACACCCAAAGTTAACGAGCTGCAAGACCCAGTGTTTAAGGTGTAGAAGCTGTCACCAACACAACAACCACACCCAAAGTTAACGAGCTGCATGACACAGTGTCAAGGAATAGTCCGAGAAGACCGGACAACTCACCAACTGCACTGGCTAACCATCACCCCAGAATACGATCTGCAAATTGATTAACACCCAGGTCCCCAATTACTGCTGGGTCGACAGAGGCAAATGGCGTAAAGAAACATGTCCATAGTTTCACCCTGCCCGGGGATCGAACCCGGGTCCACTCGTTGGCGAAGAGAGGATTCTGACCATTACACCACAGGTCGTACATCCATACATACATACATACATACATACATACATACATACATACATGGCCTTATCTGGTTGAACCCGATAAAGACAGAGTGTATCCGATCTACACCGATATCGATAACGGTGTTGGCAAGAAAATCTCTCTCCAGCCTCGTCCGCTTGTGCCGATACCAACTATAACCTCCGATCTGTCCGATATCAACGCGATAGTGTGGTTAGGTTAGGTGTTTGAATTAAATTATCTAGAGCAGAGATACAACTAACCTAACCTAATCTCACCTAACCTATCCCTCCCCCAGAGTTAAGGAGACGGGTTAAGAACGACAGACACATTTCAAAACATTTATATCCAATTTGGCGATAAATTCTGATCACATATTTCATTAATTAAAGCGGCTCCACAGCGCCCCCCCCCTCTCTCTCTCTCTTCCTCCATTCTTCTCCCCTCCCTCCCTCCTTCTCTCCCCCTCCCCCCTTCTCTCCCTCTCTCTTCCTCTTTACTCTATCTTTCAGTTTTTTATCGTTCGTTTCTTTATGTTTCGTTAATTAAAAGGGCATGACGAGGTAAGGGACCTCACAGCAAATGTGTTGAAGGAAATCTGCCGGGATGTCATGGTAGAACCGACCCTCCTTCCATTGGATGGCGAGAACCTCCGTCTTAGGACTTCAAACACATCTAACGAAGCCCGTGTGGACGTCAGTGCTCGAGGATTCTGGACGCGGAGACAGCGAGCCTTGTTTGATGTCAGGATATTCGACCCCATGGCCGCATGTCACCGTAACCTAGCTCTCGATGCTGCACACAGGAGGAACGAAAACGACAAGAGAAGGGCATATGGGGAGAGAATTCAAAACGTTGATCAAGGCAGCTTCACTCCTCTAGTGTTCACAACCTCTGGTGGGATGGGCCCAAGTGCAAGATGTTTCTACGCCAGACTCGCGGAGTTGATCTCCGAACAGAAGCAGCAGCCCAGAAGTTATGTCACAGCCTGGATGAGATGTCGACTGTCCTTCTCTCTCCTTCGGTCGGCTTTGCTCTGCCTCAGGGGAACGAGAGCTTCTGCCCCTACTCCGACAACTGCTGCAGATATTGACTATGAGGCTACAGTCACTGAATGCCGCATAGATCTGCGGCTCAACACAGCCAGGATAGTTATTTATGTATTAGGATATTTAATATTAAGGTAATAAAATGGCGGCGAAGGTGTGGCTATTGGGGGAGGCTGGAGGCCATTTTTAAAATAAAGTAGCAGTAGTAGTAGTAGTAGTAGTAGTAGTAGTACCTCATAAACACCGACCACTCAAATATTAAAAAACCTAACCTAACCTCCCCACTGTAATTATGTATATATATATATTGGACCAGTTATAATTATTTGTACCAGTGTTTCTATATGGACAATTTTATCACTACTGACTAAGATTGTTCCAGTGATAATATTGTACCATTGATTAGTTTTGTTCCAATGTGTTCCAGTGATTAGTTTTGTCCAGTGATTAGTTTTGTCCAGTGATTAGTTTTGTACCAGTTATTATTAGTGTCACTATTGTATTTATGTTTCATAGTAATTGTACCAAATAATTTAAACATATATTGTACCATGAACTTAAAACCTGTACATTTGGTATCAGATATAAAATTTATACCAATTCGAATCAATTATCCCACAATGCTCTATATAACCTGTACCATTGTCCCATTCATCCCAAAATGTGTATAATAATAAAAATAACCTTATTATGTACCACTTCAAGCTTATTGTTCCATTGTACCAACTCTACAGTAATATTCTCTAGCTGTTCTACATCATGGTACAATTACTGTATTTGTACCACATAACGATGATAATTTGTGCTGGGGAATCATTTAGATGCCGTTGTTCCATTGTTCCAGTATCACTCTAATAACGTGTGATTATAGAGACCTTTGGTAAATTTGTTCCACTGTACAATAACCTGCACAATGACGTCATCATACTCCACAATGACGTCATCACCTGCACAATGACGTCATCACCTGCACAATGACGTCATCACCTCCACAATGACGTCATCGCACTCCACAATGACGTCATCACCCCTAACAACTAATTACAGGTGAAAGAATTAAAACGCCAGACGATAATTCCTGTTCAGTGTATAATCTAGACAATAAATCAATAATTCTTTCATTATTTTACATCTTAACTACAACTATGTACAGCAAACTACAAGATTATCACAACATGCACGCAGCAGCGATAACAGAGTGAACAAAAGTAATGAACAAATGAACATATATAGTGAATGAATGAACAAAATAGTGAACAATTGAACAAATATAGTGAATGAATGAACAAATATAGTGAATGAATGAACAAAATAGTGAACAATTGAACAAATATAGTGAATGAATGAACAAAAATAATGAATGAACAAATTAGTGAACAATTGAACAAAAATAGAAAACATGAATGGATAAATTAAACTAAAAGTCGAAACACTTGAACAAAGATATTCAAGAATAACAAAAATCTGAACAATTGAACATAACAAGAAAATTTAAAAAAAATTATGAACAAAAGATACATCATTAATAATATTCTTTGGTATTATATCGAGACTAGGCACTGTTAGCTGTGGTGCCAAGCTAAAGGTGGCACTGTTAGCTGTGGTGCCAAGCTAGCTGTGGTGCCAAGCTAGAGGTGACACTGTTAGCTGTGGTGCCAAGCTAGAGGCGGCACTGCTAGCTGTGGTGCCAAGCTAAAGGTGGCACTGTTAGCTGTAGTGCCAAGCTAAAGGTGGCACTGTTAGCTGTGGTGCCAAGCTAGCTGTGGTGCCAAGCTAGAGGTGACACTGTTAGCTGTGGTGCCAAGCTAGTTGTGGCACTGTTAGCTGTGGTGCCAAGCTAGCTGTGGTGCCAGCTAGAGTGACACTGTGGCTGTGGTGCCAAGCTAGTTGTGGCACTGTTGGCTGTGGTGTAAGCTAGAGGTGACACTGTTGGCTGTGGTGCCAAGCTAGAGGCGGCACTGCTGGCTGTGGTGCCAAATTGAAGGCAGCCTGCTAGCTGTGGTGCCAAGTTAGAGGCGGCACTGTTAGCTGTGGTGCCAAGCTAGAAACGCTGCCTGGCTGTGGTGCCAAGCTAAAACACTGTTAGCTGTAGTTGCCAAGCTAAAGGTGACTGTTAGCTGTGGTGCCAAGCTAGCTGTGGTGCAAGCTAGCTTTGGTGCCAAGCTAGTTGTGGCACTGTTGGCTGTGGTGCCAAGCTAGAGGTGACACTGTTGGCTGTTGCCAAGCTAGTTGTGGCACTGTTAGCTGTGGTGCCAAGCTAGAGGTGACACTGTTAGCTGTGGTGCCAAGCTGGCCTGTGGTGAAGCTAGAGGTGACACTGTTAGCTGTGGTGCCAAGCTAGTTGTGGCACTGTTAGCTGTGGTTGCCAAGCTGAGGCGGCACTGCTGGCTGTGGTGCCAAGCTAAAGGCGGCACTGCTGGCTGTGGTGCCAGAGCTAGAGCGGCACTGCTAGCTGTGGTGCCAAGCTGAAAGGCGGCACTGCTAGCCGTGGTGCCAAGCCAGAGCGGCACTGCTAGCCGTGGTGCCAAGCTAGAGGCGGCACTGCTAGCTGTGGTGCCAAGCTAGAGGCGGCACTGCTAGCTGTGGTGCCAAGCTAGAGGCGGCACTGTTAGCTGTGGTGCCAAGCTAGAGGCGGCACTGCTAGCTGTGGTGCCAAGCTAGAGGCGGCACTGCTAGCTGTGGTGCCAAGCTAGAGGCGGCACTGCTAGCTGAGGCGGCACTGTTAGCTGTGGTGCCACTCTATATCTGTCATTATACAGTAGTGCTGAGTCACCTGTTGTGTCTCGGAACGCTCTTCAGTTCATTCCGAAAACAAGTTTGTGTACAAAACAGATGAACATCAGTAATTAGAAGAGTTTTGTCACAATATCCATTAAATTAATTTACAATAATAATTAAGAAATCAATACAAGAAATAGTTTTTTGTGCGGATGAGCTGCTTGTTGTGGTGGGGAGTCGTCCGCGGCGAAGTGATACACACATGTACAGTTCTACAGTACTAATGTTCTACAGCGGTGACGTGTGTATCAAAGAGGAAGTGAACACTGTAGTAGTCGGAGTGTTCTTTGTACAAGTTAATACTGCCCTCCTGCTATATGTACACTGTGTACACTACAGCTCATGTACCCAGTACTGTGCGTACATCTCAGCTTATGTATACGGTACTATGTGTACACCACAGCTCATATACAGTAGGTAAAGCAACTATCTGTGTATACTTTGTGGGGAACAATATGAGACCATGGATGATAAATTATGGTATATGAGGGCTGTCACTAGTCACACGTAACATTTATGAGACCATGGACGATAAATTGTGGTATATGAGGGCTGTCACTAGTCACACGTAACATTTATGAGACCATGGACGATAAATTATGGTATATGAGGGCTGTCACTAGTCACACGTAACATTTATGAGACCATGGACGATAAATTATGGTATATGAGGGCTGTCACTAGTCACACGTAACATTTATGAGACCATGGACGATAAATTATGGTATATGAGGGCTGTCACTAGTCACACGTAACATTTATGAGACCATGGACGATAAATTATGGTATATGAGGGCTGTCACTAGTCACACGTAACATTTATGAGACCATGGATGATAAATTATGGTATATGAGGGCTGTCACTAGTCACACGTAACATTTATGAGACCATGGATGATAAATTATGGCATATGAGGGTTGTCACTAGTCACACGTAACATTTATGAGACCATGGACGATAAATTATGGTATATGAGGGCTGTCACTAGTCACACGTAACATTTATGAGACCATGGATGATAAATTATGGTATATGAGGGCTGTCACTAGTCACACGTAACATTTCAGGGAGCATATCGACCCCCACCTGCACAGATAGTTGTTTTAGCTACTGTACGCTGTAGAACTATGGATACACTCTGTACATCGGCTACAACAGCTGGTAAAATGAGGACCACAAGTGAACCTCAGATAATGGTGCCGGGTTAAGGGGGATAATGGTTTCGGGTTAAGGGGGATAATGGTGCCAGGTTAAGGGGGATAATGGTGCCGGGTTAAGGGGAAGATAGAATAGTTGTTTATGGTAATTTATTTAACTTAAGCTGCGGTAATGGTAATTTATTTAACTTAAGCTGCGGTAATGGAAACTATTTAACTTAAGCTGCGGTAATGGTAACTATTTAACTTAAGCTGCGGTAATGGTAACTATTTAACTTAAGCTGCGGTAATGGTAACTATTTAACTTAAGCTGCGGTAATGGTAACTATTTAACTTAAGCTGCGGTAATGGTAATTTATTTAACTTAAGCTGCGGTAATGGTAACTATTTAACTTAAGCTGCGGTAATGGTAATTTATTTAACTTAAGCTGCAGTAATGATAATTTATTTAACTTAAGCTGCGGTAGTGGTAAATTTCTCAACCTTACCAGCTGTAATGGTAATTTATTTAACTTAAGCTGCGGTAATGGTAATTTATTTTAACTTAAGCTGCGGTAATGGTAATTCATTTAACTTAAGCTGCGGTAATGGTAATTTATTTAACTTAAGCTGCGGTAAAGGTAAATTTCTTATCCTTAGCTTTCGTACTGAAAATTTTGTATAAGTTTAGCTGAGGTACAATTCCTTTAAAATTATCTGTAGTAATATTTTTAGCTGTGGTGAATAGCATAAATCTACTTTTAGCTGCGATAATACCAATATTTAGCTGTGGTACTGGAGGCTAATTAAATTTTAGCTGCTAAATTGACAACTAATAAAGCTATAACAACCCGACTGGTTATTAAGCTAAATTTGTGATGATAACTGTGGTTTTAGCTGTGGTAATGGTATTTCCTGTAACATCATCTGTGGGTATATTTTTCATTGGTTTAAATCAAACTTTAGCTGCGGTAGTGGGTCTTTAGCTGCGGTAGTTATAATTAATGGTTACGCCGCAGTTAGGAAATAATGCTGTAACAATTAACAATATATAATGCGTGACATAGGTTAGGTTAGGTTAGGTTAGGTTTGGTGGGTCTTGGATTCAGCGGTTTAAAGGGTTAAAATATTTGGAGTTAAGGGAAGGCTGTAAGACTTAGTTTGTGAAGGTAAGGGCAGCGTGGAGGAATGTGGAGGAGCGTTTAGAGACGTGGAGGAGCATGGAGGGCCGTAACGGAGCGTGGAGGGCCATGGAGGGAGGTTCACTGGGCCATGGAGTGGAGGAGGGCAGCGTGGAGGGCCGTGGAGGGAGGTTTACTGGGCCATGGAGTGGAGGAGGGCAGCGTGGAGAAAGGGGCGGTGATCGTGGTCGGGGAGGGCCATAGTAGTGTAGGAGTGAAGGGCTGGAGGGGAGGGCCCGGCCATGGAGGACTGGAGGTGTGGAGGCATCTGATAGGGGGAGGCAGGAGAGCGGCCGAAGGAGTGGAGGGGTGAGTGCGGGAGGCCGTGGGGTGAGGCCAGGGGTGGACTCACAGAGCGGGGGGGCGACTCAGCACCGCCCTCCCGAGTAGTGTGGTCATCACGGCCAATAAGGGAGTCGATGGTGAAGGGCTTGTGGGTGCGGGGCGCTGAGGGCTGCGTCAGCGTGGAGGGCGACGGAGGCGACGACGGCGGCTGTAGTGACGGCCCACAGGGGGACTTGAGTGGGGGCTGCACCCCGGGGTGTGTAAGCCCCGCGGGCAGCGCCAGGGGCTTGACGGGTGTAGGGTGTAGGAGTGGAGTGTTTCCGGCCTGTAGCGGCAGGATGGGCCGAACATGACGAGCCAGGTCCAGGTGCGGCAGACCCAGGTGCAGGCCGCCTAGGTGTGGCAGATAGGGCGGCGGTGGCAGGAGAGGCGGCCGCTGTAGTATAGGGTGATGGGGCCCCAGTAGGGCCGCCGCCTGCTGTAGCTGCTGCTGCTGGAAGGGGTCTAACATACCAGAGGTGAAGAGTGAGAACACGTGGGGGTCGGTGAACAGGTCCGGTGCCGGCTGTCTCTTGTACCGCTTGCGGCGCCTGAGGAAGGAGCCGTTGTCAAACATGTCAATGGCGCCCGGGTCAAGGGTCCAGTAGTTACCTTTGCCGGGATTGCCAGGCTCTCTGGGAACCTTGACGAAACAGTCGTTAAGAGAGAGGTTGTGGCGGATAGAGTTCTGCCAGGCAGGAAACTTGGCCTTATAGTAAGGGAACCTGTTCATGATAAACTCACAGATCTCACTCAGTGTTACTCTCTTCTTGGGCGCCTGGAGGATGGACATAGTGATCAGGGCGATGTAGGAGTAGGGCGGCTTTACCAGGCCTCCGCCCTTCTCTCCATCCTCCTCTCCGCCTTCCTTCCCCAACTCGCGGGCGTCTCCTGGGGATGTGGGCGGGGGCGGGCTGGAGCCTTCGGGCATGTGGGTGGTGTCGTCGGAAGGTCCCATGTCTTTCTCCTCCATGGGTGGCTCCTGCTGGGCCTCCCCGCCGCCCCGCCCCGCACCACCCGCCGCTTCCAGCACCCCGCCCTGTTGTTCCTCCTGTAGCTGGTGGTCGTGGTGGAGGCTGTGGTCGTGGTGGAGGCTGTGGTCGTGGTGGAGGCTGTGGTCGTCGTCCACCAGCATGTCGTGGTCAGGGTGTTCGCCGCCCTCAACACGGGTGTCGTCGTCAGTGGGTGGCGGGGGCGGAGAGGGGGCGTGGTGGGCGGCCAGGAAGGGGGAGAACTGCGCCGCCCCTCGCTGCTGTTGCTGCTGCACGTGTCTGTCAAACAGCGCTCGTGCCGCCTGGGCGCGCTCCTGCACATGGCGCTCCAGCGCTGACCTCTCCATCAGGGACCTTTCTAGCACAGACCGGTCCAGCCCTTCCTGGACCCTCTCACCGCTACAGCGGTCCACCATTGGGCGGTCCAGACCTAACCGTTCCAGGAAGGAGCGGTCCAGGTAGTGACGGTCATAAGGGCGGTCGCCCACGTGTCGGTCCGTCGACGACCGCTCTGTACAGCGGTCGGGAATCTGTCGCTCCATTAGCGGCTTCTCGAAAAATATTCTGTCGGCCAAGAACTTGCCGGCGGCGTCCGTCTGGTCCAGCTGGGCCGGTCGGTCCAGGTGGAGCCGAGGGTCATATAGGCCAGGTTGGGGGTCACGGAACAACGAGGGGTGACCCAACCCGTCGCCCCCAAGACCCAGGTCAGAGTCACTAGCCATTATGGTCCGAAAGTGATCCCGGGAGAACTCAGTTAGCACACAACATGGGGTCGTCAAAGAGCGCCTCGAACCACAGTACTGAATGAGGCACACCGAGTGTGAGCCAGCCAGCCAGGGGGAGGAACACTAACACAGAGCGTGGCTGAGGGTCCGTCCCATCTGGGGGTTGAGCGCTCACTGCCCAGCCTCCTATTATCTTAATGGTTTTATCGCACTTTGTCCACCAACTGCTGCCTCGGCCCGGTACACACACATTTTCATTCTTGTCGCCAAAGTTTAAGTTGAGCGCCACTTTAGCTGTACAATCTGCGCTACCCATGCCTTCACTATGATAACTACCCAATCAATACGTCCGCCCGCTCCTCCCGCGCGTCATCTGGGCGTGGCTTCATCCCCTTACCCAATCACAAGCCTTCTAGGGAGGAGTCACATCCAGTAGGCGGGGCCAAATTCCGATGCACAGAATGTAAACAACCGATTATTGCCAGTTACACCCAATCCCAGGACTATAATCACCTTATTAACGCTATCTTAACGACCCATAACTACTCTAGAATTATATATAAACAATAATTTACCTTAGAATTTATTATAATTATTAAATATATTATATATTTTATGGGATAACGCTAAAAAAATGGTCTAAGATATGGGTCAGGTAGTGGTGGTGAGGGGGGCGTGGCTTACCAGCAGCTGAGGAGCCAACACTGGTTACTGTCTTGGGAGCCACACGCACACGCACACGCACACGCAAGCCTCCGTCCACACTCAATTCTCTTATAAACTCTGCTTATAAACACACACAAGCCTCATGTCACACGTAATTCCTACGCCTTATCCTTTCTCATACTCCAACGCGCACTCAAATCTCCTCCATACACGCACAACACGCAACTGTTAACTGGACACGCAAAGTTTCACACACACACACACATGCCTACCTCATAACGCAACTCTCACGCAAACACGAATTACCAACGCAATATCCATTAACTTCAGGTGTACACGCAATACTTGCTTTATGCTCGCAATTCCTATCTGTGCATGCACGCCACGCAAGCAACCTTCCAGCGTGCACGCAAATTTAATTACATACAAAACTTTTTTCCTATCCACACAAACATACTTCATGCACGCAAATCGAACCACATGCAACAGATACGCACACGCAGTTTTTACGGGAATGACCTCTGGTGCACGCATACTGCTTCAGAACTTGTTTAAAATTATATATATATATATATATATATATCGCACGCAAATATCACTACATGCACGCAAATATCACTACATGTATGCAAATATCACTACATGCACGCAAATATCACCACATGCACGCAAATATCACTACATGCACGCAAATATCATTACACTGCACGCAAATATCACTACATACACGCAAATATCACTACTTGCACGCAAATATCCCTACATGCACGTAAATATTACTACATGCACGCAAATATCACTACATACACGCAAATATCACTACTGGCACGCAAATATCACTACATACACGCAAATATCACTACACGCAATATCACTATATACACGCAGGTATCACTACATGCACGCAAATATCCCTACATGCACGCAAATATCACTACTGGCACGCAAATATCACTACATACACGTAAATATTACTACATGCACGCAAATGTTACTATTGGCACGCAAATATCCCTACATGCACGTAAATATTACTACATGCACGCAAATATCACTACATACACGCAAATATCACTACTTGCACGCAAATATCCCTACATGCACGCAAATATCACTACTGGCGGCACGCATAATATCACTACATACACGCAAATATCACTACATACACGCAAATATCACTATATACACGCAGGTATCACTACATGCATGCAAATATCCCACATGCACGCAAATATCACTACTGGCACGCAAATATCACTACATACTCGCAAATATCACTACATACACGCAAATATCACTACATACACGCAAATATCACTATATACACGCAAATATTAATACATGCACGCAAATGTCACTATTGGCACGCAAATATCACTACATGCACGCAAATATCACTACATACACGCAAATATCACTACATACACGTAAATATTACTACATACACGCAAATGTCACTATTGGCACGCAAATATCACTACATGCACGCAAATATCACTACATGCACGCAAATATCACTACATGCACGTAAATATTACTACATGCACGTAAATATTACTACATGCACGCAAATATCACTACTGGCACGCAAATATCACTACTGGCACGCAAATATCACTACATGCACGTAAATATCACTATGCACGCAAATATCACTACATACACGCAAATATCACTACATGCACGTAAATATTACTACATGCACGCAAATATCACTACATGCACGCAGGTATCACTACATACACGCAAATATCACTACATGCACGCAAATATCACTACATGCACGCAGGTATCACTACATGCACGCAAAAATCACTTCATGCACCCAAATATCACTACATGCACGCAAATTTGACTACATGCACGTAAATATCACTACATGCACGCAAATATCATTACATGCATGCAAATAACACTACATGCACGTAAATATTACTACATGCACGCAAATATCACTACATACGCAAATTTCACTATTACATGCACGTAAATGTCACTACATGCACGCAAATATCACTACATGCACGCAATATCACTACATACACGCAAATATCACTACATGCACGCAATACTTACATGCACGCAAATTTCACTACAAGCACGTAAACATCAATACTGGCACGCAAATATCACTACATACACGCAAATATCACTACATGCACGTAAATATTACTACATGCACGCAAATATCACTACATGCACGCAGGTATCACTACATACACGCAAATATCACTACATGCACGCAAATATCACTACATGCACGCAGGTATCACTACATGCACGCAAAAATCACTTCATGCACCCAAATATCACTACATGCACGCAAATTTGACTACATGCACGTAAATATCACTACATGCACGCAAATATCATTACATGCATGCAAATAACACTACATGCACGTAAATATCACCATGCACGCAAAATCATCACGCACATAAATATCACTTAACGCAAATATCACTTCATGCACCTAGGTATCACTACATGCACGCAAATATTAATACATGCACGCAATGTCACTACATGCACGCAAATAACACTACATGCACGTAAATATCACTACATGAACGCAAATATCACTTCATGCACATAAGTATCACTACATGCACGCAAATATCACTACATGCACGCAAATGTCACTACATATACGCAAATATCACTACATGCACGCAGGTATCACTACATACACGCAAATATCACGTACGTAAATATTACTACATGCACGCAATGTCACTACATGCACGTAAATATTACTACATGCACGCAAATATCACTACATGCACGCAAATATCACTACATGTATGCAAATATCACTACATGCACGCAAATATCACCACATGCACGCAAATATCACTACATGTATGCAAATATCACTACATGCACGCAAATATCACTACATACACGCAAATATCACTACATGCACGTTAATATTACTACATGCACGCAAATATCACTACATACACGCAAATATCACTACATGCACGCAGGTATCACTACATACACGTAAATATTACTACATGCACGCAAAAATCACTTCATGCACCCAAATATCACTACATGCACGCAAATATCACTACATGCACGTAAATATCACTAAATGCACGCAAATATCACTTCATGCACATAGGTATCACTACATGCACGCAAATATCACTACATGCACACAAATTTCACTGCATGCACGCAAATATCACCACATGCACGCAAATATCACTACATGTATGCAAATATCACTACATGCACGCAAATATCACTACATACACGCAAATATCACTATGCACGTTAATATTACTACATGCACGCAAATATCACTACATACACGCAAATATCACTACATGCACGCAGGTATCACTACATACACGTAAATATTACTACATGCGCACAAAATCACTTCATGCACCCAAATATCACTACATGCACAAATATCACTACATGTAAATAATCACTAAATGCACGCAAATATCACTTCATGCACATAGGTATCACTACATGCACGCAAATATCACTACATGCACACAAATTTCACTGCATGCACGCAATTTTTTTCCTTAAACATACAAACCTCTCACATGTACGTAAATATCGCATGTACGTAAATCTTACATGCATGCAATTATCTTGAGTGTATCCATGTCACACACACACACACACACCATCCTCGACACCGGCTCCTACTACCACCTGAGATCCCTCGCCCGAGAATTGCGGTTCGACACCACAACCACATCCAGCCCATACGAGCACGAACTGATCGCTATAAGAACAGCCCAGTCCCAACCATTGTAAAAATTATCAACAACTTGTAATAAACCAGTGTATTCACTCCCAGTAAACACTACTCCTTACACTGTCACTATGTTGAAATGAACTGTAGTATGACCTTCTCCCCACCTAGTTATTATATGTCTTATTTGTGTCACTTATGTTACTTGTATATTATTTGTAAATCGAAACCCATTCACCAATTATGTAACTGTATATTTTCACCCTTCTGGCTGCTATGCTGTTTCAATAAACCGTTAGTTATTACTATTATTATTATTATTATTACACACACACACACACACACTATATGATATAATGGTTTCCAATGTTATAGCAAAAGAATATATAGTAGGTGTAACAAGAAATATTAATGCTTAGACAATAGGTATTTTTTAAGAGATGATTTAAAGGAAGGGAGCGGAGTCTTTGCTGGGATGGGTCAGTTGTTCCACACCTTCACACTGGGATATTTTATGGAGGTCTGGGACTGAGAGGAGCACATGGGGGTTGGTCTTAGTAGCTCTGGGGGCCTTAAGTTGTATCTCTGATTATTACGGAACTGGGAATAATTATTGTGTAGCAAGTGAGTCACAGATTTGTAAACAAAGAGGGCACAGCAGTAGGTGTTAATATCCTCGAATTTTAACATTTTAAATCTATCAAATTTTTCGTTTGTGTAATGTGTATTTTTTACAGGTAGGTCACTGTCCACACAACTCTCTTCTGTGCAGTAATGAGGGGCAGTGTAAATTTTTCCTTCTGTGAAAGATTGTGTAGTGGGTTTTTTCGAGGTTTAAGAACAGTTTATTACGTGTTGGTCAACTCATTGTTCATAGTTCTCTTCAAGGAATGGAGGTCTAAGTTGCTGGCATAGAGATTACTATCGTCTGTAAATAAGTTGTATTTTATGAGTGAGCTGGCGTGGACTATGTCGTTTATGTACAACAAAAACAGTACTGGACCGAGAATGGAACCTTGGGGGACTCCATACAAGATTGGCGAGGAGTCAGATTTAGTTGACAACAGTTCGGTAACATGGATCAAATAAGCTGCATTTGATTAATTTCGTGGAGCTGATTTCAAATATGGCAATACAAAATGTCAGTCACTTAACATTTTTATAATATTCGTGTATATGTAGTGTAGGAATGTAAGATACGTACTTGTGTTGGTAGGGATATATTAAATGTAAGGTTAGCAATACTGAACAGGAGAATGGAGAGAATACAATGCCGAGGCTGTGTTAATTCACCAATTTGAGTATCCAAATGTACCTTCGGCAATAAGGCCCGTTCCTCACGCAGAAAGCCTCCCTATATCTACACCACCGGCTAATTTGGAAGAGCTCTCAACTTCAGATGAGGAAATTGAGGAAAACATCCCAGAATTAACTCCTATCCTCCTTTCATTGACCGGGAAGACTTTCAATGAACCACATCTTATAAAATGATCTTATACGTGATCTCCGTCTGTCAAAACAGCAGGTGGAACTTTTAGCATCAAGACTGCAAGAATGGAACTTGTTAGCGAAACAGACAAGAATTTCTGTTTTTAGGAAAGTAGATATTACATTACCTTCATTCTACAGTCTACAGGATTCCCTCTGTGCTGATGTAGAAGGACTGACGTCAGAGTTGGGAGAAAACATGACCCAAAGGAATGGCGGCAGCACATTCTGTAGATTTGAAGGAAACGTTTGATAGTATGGAGAAAATACTGACCGCTATTAAATACAAGGAGTATAGATGGCAGATCAGCTATGTGAGTTCGTGACTTTCTGAAGGAATATTTTGTATCCCCAGGTGGAGCTTCGAGTGGCAAGATAAAATGATCCACTAATGTATAGTTGAGAATAAAATTGTTGTCTCACCTTCACATTTCAATGCAACAGCAACCTCCCTCCACAGAGCAGCTATAACGTTACGATCCCGGTGGCTACGGTCAGTGGGGTCCTATATAGCAGGACGCTCTCGAACTAGATTTATCAGGACGTCAACCTGCATGATGTACACACCACTGCGCTCTCGGCGTGACTGATGAAGAAAATGGGCCCAACCCCATCTGTGACTTGACGTGACACGATGCGACGTGACTTGACTTGACTTGACTCCTCTGGTGGGAATGGTTTCTGAGAATATACATTGGAGTAAATGTGCATTAGAGTGGCGATTCACGATGATTCATGACTTGACGTGACTTGACTTGGTGTAAATGCAGCCTTACACATCAAGTTGGGACAAATGAAGAATTTTGTGAAGGCTATGGACAAACAAGGTGATGGGTTCGTGTACTTGAGGGGAAAATTCTCACAGCTCAGTGATGCTAAAGTCAAAGACGGTATCTTTGTTGGTCCACAGATAAGAAAGTTACTTCATGATGACGACTTTGAAAACAAACTGAATAAAAATGAGTTAATTGCATGGAAATCTTTCACATCTGTGGTTAAGGAGTTTCTTGGACTTTTTTCCTCAGAATCTGGGGGCGGTTAGACGTGTGGAGGAAAGGCACCAGGGTAGACGGGATCCTGCCATGATGGAGGACTATTGCTGGTTTTTACAGTCGGAGGACAGTACAACATAAAGTGGTTAAATAAAATAACAACTGCCCAAACAGTGGCTCATTTAATACTTATTCTGTCTTTTTAGGATTTTCAGTCTTTATTGAATTATAATGTGATGAGCAAAAAAGTAACGGGATAACAGGAAAAAAAATTAATTTTAAATTTTTGTATTTGTAAGATTTAATTTTTTTAATAACAAATAAACTGTACGTGCCAGAGAATTTTTATTGCCAGAATTATAAATCAGCGCCACAAAATTCCCAAAAGGAAGTTGCTCTGAACCATGTTACGGATTATTATTTTTATTTGTTGCTTAGTGTTATTATAACAGACATACTGCATCCTGTTGGACAGATATGAGGTAAACCAATTGTGGGATAGGCCCCTAACACCGTAATGTTCAAGCTTTGAAAGGAGGATGGTATGGTCGACAGTATCGAAGGCTTTAGAGAGGTACAAGAATATACCGGCTGTGAACTGACTGTCATCAAAGGAATTTAAGATGTCATTAGTAAAGGATAGCAGAGCACTCTCAGTCGACCTTCTTGCTCTAAATCCAAACTGGGAGTCTGTAAAATGTTATTGGCACTACAGAAGGAATTTAGTCTACTACATGCTAGCTTCTCCAGTATCTTACTTGAAATCTCTTGTAACATAGCAAAGTTTCCTCTCTGAAAACGAAATATCCTAGTAGGAATAATCTGCAGAAGACCCCACACTAATGTAAGGAAGTTTCTTGATAAATCTTCGGAGCTTATCACTATCATAAGTTCAGAGAGGAAACATTGCTACATTACAGGAGATTTCAACCTTGATCTATTAAAATCAGAAACCGACTCCTCAGTATTAGACCTTCTTGCTACCTGTCATTCTAAACTCTTCTTCAACACTATAACCAAACCCACTAGAGTAACTGCCACCTCCGCCACTGTGGTAGATCATATCTGGACTAACAACACTCCTAACAACCTAGCAAGTGGAATTATTTATAACAGTATCTCAGATCACTTCCCAGTTTTTGCCATGTATAAAACAGCCACAAGACCTGAAAGATCTACTTGAGTCATATTAAAATAAAGAGACTTCTGTGCCGAAGAAACACTCCTATTAGAAAACAACTTAGTGAAAGCTAAGTGGGATCTTTGTCTATGCCTCCGACAGCCCTGATGTGAGCTGCTGTAACTTCTCTTGCATCTTCAAGTGAAATCAAGCCCAAAATTCAGAGAAAATTTGCAAAAAGACCCATAACTTTCGGTGATGCTTACCGAAGTATTAGAAATAGAGTAACTCAACCAGCTACAAATGTCAGACGTAACTATTATACAAATAAGCTCCAGTCAGCATCAGGCGACAGTAAGAAAACCTGGAATGTCATAAATTCTATTCAGAACAGGAACACTCAGCCTTCGGCCCCATCAGCTTTTATGATAAATGATTCAGTTGTAACGGAACCCTCCCTCATTGCCAACCACTTCAATGAATATTATATTAATGTTGACAAAAATCTTGCAGAGAGCATCCCTGATCACCATGAGGAATTTAGAGCCTACCTGCAAACAGACAACAAAATGAGCTGTTTCTTATCCCCTGTCACAGCAGATGAATTACTGGCCATCATAAAAATGTCAAAAGATGCAGCAGCAGGTGAAGACAATATACCAATGAGCATCATTAAGAAAGTGGGCCCACTTTATTACTACCTGTTCTCCTCCACATTTGTAACTCCTCCTTCACTAGTGGTGTCTTCCGGATAAACTGAAAATTGCTAAAGTTCACCCGGCATATAAAAAATCTGGGGACAAAGGTCTCTTTAAGAATTACCGCCCCATATCAGTCCTCCCAGCCTTGAGTAAGATACTGGAGAAGCTAGCATGTAATAGACTAAATGCATTCTGCGATGCCAATAACATCTTTACAGACTCCCAGTTTGGATTTAGAGCTAGAAGGTCGACTGAGAGTGCTCTGCTATCCTTTACAAATGACATCTTAAATTCCTTTGATGACAGTCAGTTCACAGTCGGTATATTCTTGGACCTCTCTAAAGCCTTCGATACTGTCGACCATACCATCCTCCTTTCAAAGCTTGAACATTACGGCGTTAGGCCTGTCCCACAATTGGTTTACCTCATATCTGTCCAACAGGATGCAGTATGTCTGCTATAACAACCACCAATCTGACTCCTCGCCAATCTTGTATGGAGTCCCCCAAGGTTCCATTCTCGGTCCAGTACTGTTTTTGTTGTACATAAACGACATAGTCCACGCCAGCTCACTCATATAATACAACTTATTTGCAGATGATAGTCATCTATGCCAGCAACTCAGACCTCCATTCCTTGATGAGAACTAAAGTGACAACTATTTACACAATAGAAGAACTACCACCACCACGACACAGCATAGCCAATGGTCAGCGTCACTACCCACCACCACCACCACCACACCGCATCGACCACGTAATGGGGCGCCGTCGTCACCACCACCACCACTGGCTATTGTTATCAGCGTCATCGCGGCCAGGTGCCGCTTCACCACCACCACCACGACACAGTGAACAGTTACCGCATCAGGTGCTGTCACCACCACTACCACCACCACTTACACCGCATCAATCACGTACAGTTGTCACCACCACCACCACGACGACAGCATCAGTTGACGGTCAGCGTGTTGTCATCACCAACTCACCACCACCACACAGCATCAGCTTTCACCGTGGTCAGTGCCGTTACCACCACCACCACCACACAGCATCAGCTACCGGCCAGGTGTTGCTACCACCACCACCACTAACAGCATCAGTCATCGCGGTCAGGCGTTGGGTTACCACCAACCACCACCGTCAGCATCAGCCACGTACCAGGTGTTGTTACCACCACCACCACTGGCCACAGCATCAGCCACGGGTCAGGGTGTTGTTACTACCACCACCACTGCTGGTTGCATCGTTACCGTGGTCAGGTGCTGTTAATAATACCACCACCACACAGCATCAGCACGTATTGTTGCTACCACCACCACCACTGGTTGCAGTATCAGTCATCGTGGTCAGGTGCTGGTCACTACCAATTGCTGACCACCACACAGCAGCATCAGTTACCGTGGTCAGGTGCCGTCACCACCACTTCGTCAGCATCAGCTACCGCGGTCAGGTGTTGTTACATTACCACCACTACGACAGCATCAGTCATCAGTAATAGTGTCATCACCACCACCACCACCACACAGCATCATCAGTCATCAGGCCAGGTGCCACCACCACTACTCACACAGCATCAGGTTAATGTGGTCAGGTGTCACCACCACTCACCACCACACAGCATCAGTTTCACCGCATTGTGGCGTTACACCACCACCAGTACTGGGGTTATCGTATCAGGCAGCTGTTATCACCACCACCACTTCACACAGCATCAGTTACCGGGTCAGGTATTGTTACTACCACCACCACCACACAGCATCAGTTACTGGTGGGTCAGGGTATGTCACCACACCAATTAATTACACAGCATCAGCTACCGTAGTCAGGTGTTATTATTTACCACCCACCACTCACATGTGCATCAGTTCACTGTGGCTCAGGTTATTACTAATTAATCAATTAATTACACAGCATCAGCCGCGGTCAGGTGTTGTTACTTTCGCTTCAACCACCACCACACAGCATCAGTTACCGTAGTCAGGTGTTGTTACTACCACCACCACATGTACGTTACCGGCCAGGCGTTGTTATTTTTAACACCACCACCACACAGCATCAGCCACGGTCAGTGCTGTTTACTACCACCACCACTCACATACAGCATCATTATCAGGTCAGGGTGTTGTCACTACCATCAATTACTCACACAGCATCAGCGTCATCAGGTCGCGCGTTACCACCACTCACCACCACACACAGCATCAGCTATCGCACAGTTGTTACCACCACCACCACCACACAGCATCGGTTACCGTGGTCAGCGTTACATTACCACCACCACATTGCATCAGGTTACCGGGTCAGGGTGTCAGTCACCACCACCACCACTTTAATACGCATCAGCACGTATCAGGTGTTACTACTCACCACCACTCACACAGCATCAGCCACACGTAGCCTGTGTTGTTACTACCACCACCACCACACAGCATCAGCTTACTGCACAGTGCTGCTACTACCACCACCACTACACAGCATCAGTTTCACTGTGGCCAGTTGTTACCACCACCACCACATTGCATCAGTTACTGCACAGGTTACACTACCACCACCACTACACAGCATCAGCCACTGGCCAGGGGGAAGAGCCACTACTCACTCCACCACCACCACTACACAGCATCACTTACTGGCTTCAGGGGTGTTTAATAATTTCACCACCACTACATTGCAGCTCGAAGCCACGCGTATCAGGCGTTGCCAGCCACCACCACCACTGGCTGACAGCATCAGTTATCGGCCAGTGTTGTCACTACCACCACCACCAGCTGGCATCAGTCATCGCACAGTTTACCACCACCACCACCACACAGCATCAGCCACGTAATGATGTTGCGCCACTCACCACCACCACAGCATCAGTTGCCACGGTCAGGGTGTTGTTACCGCACACCACCACCACATGCATCAGCGTCGGCCAGGTGTTGTTTACCACCACCACCACATTGCGCATCAGTCATCAAATAGGGTGTTGTTACTACCCACCACCACCACACACAGCATCAGTTACCGTATTGTGGTGCTGTTAATACCACCACCACCACACAGCACCAGTCATTGTAATAGGAAGTTATTAATACCACCACCACTACGGTTACATCAGTTAATGTGGTCAGGTGTCAGTTACCACCACCACCACCACACAGCATCAGCCACGTATCAGGTGTTGCTATACCACCACCACCACATGCATCACACGTTGTTACTTACCACCACTAATTAGCTATTGCATCATTACCGTAATAGTGTTGTTACCACCACCACCAATTAATACACAGCATCAGTTACCGTATTTCAGTGCCAGCTACTTACCACCAAATTCACTACACAGATCAGTTATCGTATCAAAAGGTCACCACCATCACCATCACACACAGCATCAGTTATCAGTAATAAAAGAAAGTACTACCACCACCACCACACAGCATCAGTTACCGGTCAGGTGTTGTTAATACCACCACCACTACACAGAATCAGGTCATCAGTGGTCAGGTGCTGTTACGCCACACCACCACCACACAGCATCAGCCATCGGCCAGGTGTCAGTTACCACCATCAATTAATTATTATTGCATCAGCTATCGTATCAGGCGTTGTTACCACCACCACCACTCATTACAGCAGCATCAGCTACTGCACAGTGCTGTCACCACCACCACCTCACACTCACACAGTATTGTCATTGCGGTCAGCGCCAAAACACACCACCACCACTACCATTACTGCACAGGGTGTTGTTAATACCAATCAACCACTTACACAGCATCAGTTACCGTATCAGGGTGTTGCTCACCACCGACCACCACACAGCAACAAGCCACGGCCAGGTGTTGCTACTACCAATCACCATCATTACGCATCAGTTACACAGGTCAGGCGTTGTTTACTACCACCACCACTCATTAACAGTCACACGGTCAGGCGTTGTTACCACCACCACCACACAGCATCAGTTACCAGTAAGTTGTCACTACCACCACCAATTGCCACAGCATCAGAGTTACCGTACGGCGTGCTGCTACTACCATCAATTCACCATAAGGCATCAGTCGCGGTCAAAGCCGCACACCACCACCACCATACCAGCATCAGTTTCAATGTGGTCAGGTGCTGTTACTACCACCACCACTCACACAGCATCAGTTACCGTCAGTTGTTACCAACACCACCACCACACAGCATCAGTTACCGCGGTCAGGTTAATCACCACCACCACCACCGTTATTGTTAATCGTTCACGTATCAGGCGTTGTTACCACCACCACCACCACACAGCATCAGCCACGTAACAGGGTGTTGTCATCACCACCACCACCACAGCATCAGCTGTCGTATCAGGCAGTTGTTACTTACCACCACCACCACAGCATTTGAAGGCCACGGTCAGGTGCTGTCACCACCACCACCACTACACAGCATCAGCCATCGTACTAGGGGAAAGTTGTTATTTCACCACCCACCACCACAGCATCAGTCAATGTACCAGGTGCTAGTTACCACCACCACCACCAGCACAGCATCAGTTTCATCGTATCAGGCTACCACCACCACCACTGCGCCAGCATCAGTCATCGCACAGGTGCCGTCGCCACCACCACCACTACGGCATCAGCCACCGTAACAGGCGTTGTTACCACCACCACCACCACAGCATCAGTTAATAAAATAGTGTTGTTACTACCACCACCACTCACACAGCACGCCACCGGTCAGGTGTTGTTTACCACACCACCACCAGTTGGCATCAGGTCAATGTGGTCAGGTGCTGTTACCACTCACCACCACCACACAGCATCAGTTACCGGTCAGGTGTTGTTACCACCACCACCACTGGCCACAGCATCAGCCACGGTCAGGCGCGTTACCACCACCACCACCACACAGCATCATTACCGGCCAGGGTGTCACCACCACCACCACCACACAGCATCAGTTACCGCACAGGTGCTGTCATCATCAACCACCACCACCACGCATCAGCTTCAGGTCAGGTGCTGTTACTACTCACCACCACCACACAGCATCAGTTACCGTGGTCAGGTGTTGCCATCACCACCACCACCATTAACAGCATCAGTTACCGGTCAGGTGTTGTTACTACCACCACCACTGGTTATTGGCATCGTTACCGTGTCAGTGTTACTACCACCACCACCAGCATCAGTTACCGTATCAGTGCTGGTTACTTACCACCACCACCACACAGCATCAGCTACCGGCTGTGCTGTTACCACCACCACCACTCACGCACTTCAGTTATCAGTAACAGGCAGCGCCACACCACCACCACCACACAGCAGCATCAGCCACGGTCAGGTGCCGTTACCACCACCACCACCACACAGCATCAGTTTTCACGGTCAGGTGTTACCACCACCACCACCACACAGCATCAGTCATCGCGGCCGTTGGGTCACCACCAACCACTGCCACAGCATCGTCATCGCAACAGGTGCCGTTACCACCACCACCACATTGCATCAAAGTTACCGCGGCTTTTCAGGTGTTGTTACTACCAACCACCACTACGCATCAGTCATCGCGGTCAGGCGTTGTTACCACCACCACCACCACACAGCATCAGCCACGTACGCCATTTACCTACCACCACCACACAGCATCAGCGCCGTAACAGGTGCTGGTTACCACCACCACCACCACACAGCATCAGCCGACGTATTGCAGTTGTTACCACCACCACCACCACACAGCATCAGCCACGTACCGGGTTGGTTACCACCTCACCACCACCACACAGCATCAGTCATCGGTCGGGTTGTCATCACCACCACCACTACACAGCATCGAAGTCATCGTAACAGTCACCACCACCACCACCACAGCATCAGTTAATGCGGTCAGTGTTGTTACCACCACCACCACTACACAGTATCAGTTATTGTGGTCAGGGTGTTGTTTATTACTACCGCACCACTACACAGTATCAGCCACGGTCAGTGTTGTTACTAATACCACCACCATATTAAAGACCGTGGTCAGGAAGCGTTACACCACCACTACATAAAGTATCAGCCACCGTAATGCGCTGTTACCACCACCACCACCACATTGCATCAGGCTTATCGTGGTCAAGTGTTGTTACCACCACCACCACTACACAGCATCAGTCAACAGGTCAGTTGTTACTACCACCAACTTCAATTGCATCAGTTGACGTGGTCAGTAAGTGTTGTTACTACCACCACCACTACACAGTGATCAGTCACGCAGTCCGGGTGTCGTTAATTACCACCACCACCAACAGCATCAGTCAATGGTCAGGTGTTGTTACTACCCACCACCACCACTAATAAAGCATCAGAAGTTACCGTGGTCAGAAAGTGTTAAAGCCATTACCACCACCACTACACAGCATCAGAAGTTACGTCAGGGTGTTGTTACTACCACCACCACCACACAGCATCAGTTACCGTATTGCGTTGTTACCACCACCACCACTACACACAGCATCAGTTTACCGCGTATCAGTTGTTACCACCAACCACCACCACACAGCATCAGTTGACGTAAGGTTAATACCACCACCACTACACAGCATCGCCAATGCGGTCAGGTGCTGTTACCAACACTTCACCACTGGCTGACAGCATCAGTTACCGTACAGGTGTTGTTTCTATCAATTTCGTTTCACCAATTGCTATTGGCATCAAAGCCACGTAACAGGGTGTTAGTTAATAACACCACCACTGGCTACGGTTTAGCATCAGTCATCAGTATTGTTGTTACACCAACCACCAATTACCACAGCATCAGCTACCGCACAAGGTTGTTACCACCACCGACCACCACACAGCATCAGTCACGTACCGTTGTTTACCACGACCACCACCACACAGCGCATCCAGTCACCGCGGGTCAGGTGCTGTTGGCCACCACCGCACCACCACACAGCATCGTCAACAGTATCAGCCACCAACACCAACCACTTCACACGCATCAGTTACCGCAACAGGTGCCAGCTCACCACCACCACCACTACAATAAGCATCAGCCACGTATCAGTGTCATCACCACCACCAACCAATCACACTGGCATCAGCCGACCGTAACAGGTGCCGTTTCACCACCACCACCTCACCTCATTACCGCATCAGTCATCAGGTCAGGGGCCACACACCACCACCATCACCACACAGCATCAGTTATCGTGTCAGTGCTGTTACTACCACTACCACCACACACGCATCAGTTACCGTGCCGTTGTTACTGTTTCACCACCACCACACAGCATCAGCCACGTGAATAAAGCCATTATCACCACTACCACCACACAGCATCAGTCGGTCAGGTTGTTACTAACACCGGGCCACCACCAGCATCAGGTCGTGGTGTTGTCACTACCACTCACCACACAGCATCAGTTTACCAGGTCAGGTTACTACCACCACCACTCACACAGCACGTCATCGCGGCCAGCCACACCACCACCACCACACGGCATCAGTCACGTATCAGTGCTTGCCATTACCACCGACCACCACAGCATCAGTTACCGGGTCAGGTGTTGTTACTAACACCACCACTACACAGCATCAGCCATCAGGTCAGGTGCTGTTTACTACCACTAATTACTGCTGGCGTATCAGCGTCGGTCAGGTAAGCGCACACGCACCACCACTACACAGCATTTCGTTACTGCGGTCAGGGAAGTTGGTTACCAATTAACTACTGTATTGCATCAGTTACCGTGTCAGTGTTGTTACTACCACCACCACTATACAAAACAGTTACCGTAATAGGTGCTACTACCACCACTAATACACAGCATCAGGTTATCAGTCAGGTGTTGCCAATACCACCACCACTGCACAGCATCAGTTACCGTATCAGGTGTTACATTACCATTTCACCTTTTCACTTTGGCTATTTCAGCATTTCAGCTGATTGGTGGTCAGGTGTTGTTACTACCACCACCACTGACACAGCATCAGTTATCGCAACAGTGTTGTTATTTTACCATCACTTACCACATTAAAACAGCCACGTCAGGTGTTGTTACTACCACCACCTCACCACATTGCATCAGTCACGTATCAGGTGCTGTTACCACCACCACCACCATTATCAGCACGCCAATGCACAGGTGCTGTTTACCACCACCACCACACAGCATCAGTTACCGGTCAGGTGTTGTTACTACCACCACCACCACATTGCGCATCAGCTATCGTACCGTGGTGCCGTTAGCCACCACCCACCACCACACAGCATCAGTCACGTGGTCAGGGTGCGCCACCACCACCACCACGCATCAGCCACGTGGTCAGGTGCTGTCATCACCACCACCACTACCTTACACAGCATCAGTCACGGGTCAGTGCTGTCGCCAGCCACCACCACACCACACAGCATCAGTTGCCACACGTGTCAGGTGTTGCCACACCACCACCACTCGCCATGCATCAGGCCACGTAATAGGTGTTGTTACTACCACCACCACTGTTACACAGCATCAGTTAATGTGGGTCAGGTGCCAGCAATTACCACCACCACCACATTGCATCAGTTACCGCACAGGTGTTGTTATCATCACTACCCACTCTCACACAGCATCAGTTGCCACGTAATGGTGTTGCTACCACCACCACCACTACACAGCATCAGTTACCGTAATGGTGTTGGGTTTACCACACCACCACTCACACACAGCATCAGGTCGGCTTCAGTGTTGTTTACTACCACCACCACCATATTGCATCAGTTATCGCACGAAGGTTATCACCACCACCACCACATGGCATCAGTTACCGGCCGGTGTTGTCACCAACACCACCATCATTGCATCAGCTTATCGCGGTCAGGCAGTTACATTACCACCACCACCACACACAGCATCAGTTAATGTATCAGGTGTTACTACCACCAATACCACATGCATCAGCCACGTCAGGCAGTTGTTACTACATCATCACCACTGGCTGCATCGTTAACGTCAGGTGTTGTTATCATCACCACCACCGCTGCATCAGTCATCAGGTCAGGTGCCACACCACCACCACTACACAGCACCGCCGTCATCGGCTTCAGTTGTTTCACCACCACTACCATACAGCATCAGTTACCGGTCAGTGCTGTCACTAACACCACCACTCACATTACATCAGTTACCGTCAGGTTATTACCACCACCACCACACAGCATATCAGTTACCGTATCAGGTGTTGTTACTACCACACCACCACACAGCATCAGCCACCGTAGTCAGGGTGTTGTCACTTACCACCACCACTACCACAGCATCAGCCATCGCAATGGTGCTGCTCACTACCACCACCACCATTAAAAACACACTGTACGTGTTGTTAATACCCACCACCACAGCACAGCATCAAATATTGCACAGCGTTACCACCACCACCACTACGCATCAGTCACGTGAATAGTGCCATATCACCACCACCACCACACAGCATCAGCCACTGCATGCGTTGTTACTACCACCACCACCACACAGTAATCAGCTTCACTGTACAGGTGTTGTTAATACCACCGCCACCACACACAGCATCAGCTACCGTGGGCTTTCAGGGTGTTGTTACCACCACCACCACCACACAGCATCAGCCACCGCAACAGTGCTGTCACCACCACCACCACTGCCATTGCGCATCAGTCTGGTCAGGTCAGGTGCCGTTAGCCACTAACTCACCACCACACAGCACTAGTCACGGCTCGTGTGTTGCTACTACCACCACCACTGGCTATTGGCACTGGTCATCAAAATAAGCGTTATCACCACCGCCACCACAGCATCAGTTACCATCAGGGTGCTGTTACTACCACCACCACCACATGCATCAGCTGGTCGTCAGGGTGTTGCTCACCACCACTCACCACTATTATTGCGCATCAAAGTCACCGTATCAGTGCCGTTACCACCACCACCACCACACCAGCATCAAGCTACCGGCCTCAGGCGCTTGTTACCACCACCAATACCGCCACAGCACGTCAGTACGCGTTGTTACCACCACCACCACCACCACACAGCATCAGCCACGGTCAGGTGCCAGCCACACCACCACCACCTGGCTGCACCGTCACGCACCAGCGTCATCACCACCACCACCACACAGCACTGCCATTTCTCGCAGGTCAGTGTTGCCACTACCACCACCACCGCTAATAGCATCAGTCATCAGTGTCAGGTGGTTGTTTAACACCAACAACCACTACGGCTGCGCATCATTACCGTAATAGTGTTACTACCACCACCACTACTGGCTGGCATCAGTTATCAGGTCAGGTGTTGCTCACCACCACCACTACACAGCATCAACACGTATTGTGGTGTTAGTTACTACCACCACCACTACAGCATCAGTTATCGCGGTCAATGAAAAGGCATTTAACACCACCACTGGCTAATATGCATCAGCTCTATTGTGGGTGTTACATTACCACCAATTAATTGGTTAATAAAGACCAGTTATCAGCCAGTTGCCACTACCACCACCACCACACAGCATCAGGCCACGTATCAGGTGCTTGTTGTCGCCACCAACCACCACACAGCATCAGCGTCATTGCATTGTGGGTGTTGTTACCACTATCAATTACCACACAGCATCAGTTACCGCACAGATATTGGTTACTACCATCAATTACCATACAGCAACGTCATTGCGGCCAGGTGTTGCCATTATCACCAACCAATTGGCATCAGTTACCGGTCAGGCGTTGTTACCACCACCACCACACAGCATCAGTTACCGTGGCCAGGCGTTAATACTACCACCACCGCCACACAGCATCAGTTGTCGTGGTCAGGGTGTTGTTACCACCACTACCACTACATGCATCAGTTAATGTGAGTCAGGTGTTGCCATTACTTCACCACCATCACACACAGCATCGCTGCCATCAAAATAGTGTTGTTACCACCACCACCACCACACAGAACAGCTCACGGTCAGTGTTGCTAATACCACCACCATCACACAGCACTGCCACGTATCAAAAGGTCACTACCACCAACCACTCACACAGTATCAGTTACCG
>NW_024716032.1:0-19002 GCF_018991925.1 Homarus americanus | reverse complement strand
ACAACCCACAAACTTTTGACACACATAAACTGAGATTTTTTCTTTCAACAACATAGGCAGCAACTGGATTTCCGGACTTCAGTTCATAAGAACTGGGATTTATAATGTTGGGGTGACTTCAGTACGACTGACGAAGTCAACAACCCAAAAAAAACATTCTGACAATATAGAGACCACTACTAATAGTTGATCTTCAAAAAGCATCCCGACAAACCATCTGAGCAACTGCCTCCCCCGCCCAAAACTGTATAATTCAACAAATCAACTTAACAACTGGAAAGCCAATAATATTCAATTGAAGCAATATTCTGGAACTAGATTTCCTACAAATCCATTCTAACTACTGGTCTCCTCTGCCTCACAGGGAATCTACTTGCAGGTTGACCTTCCACATTTCCGTCATCACTGTCCTCATCTGTTTCGTCTGACCCCGAGGAAGAATCACAGGGTGGAAGGAAGGACTCATTCAGCTGAACAAACATGTCTCTACTTACATACCTCTTTACTTTCTCAGCCGCTCTCTTTATTACCTCACTTTCATCCAAGGGGTTAGTCAACTCATATGCGGCACCATCTCGTATAATTTCTGTTATATTGTACGGACCCTTCCACTTGGTATTCAACTTCCTACTGGTCCCAGGGTTGGGCCATTCATTCCTCACCCATACTGTTTCTCCTAACTGCATAGTTTGGTTCGTTCTTGACCTATTTGCTCTCTCTCTGGTCTCTCGCGACATCCTGGCAGACACCTCTTTTATCAACCTATGGGCTTCCTTCAACTCGTGACTGCTCTCACTCTCTATTATAGGTAAGTCAATTCCTACTTGTCTTTGTACATGCCTTGAAAAGAAAGCAAAATGAGGCTGTACTCCAGTTGTGGCATGGACAGACGTGTTCAGAGCCGACTGCACGGGACTGAGAAATTTTGGCCACTGAAGTGGATTATCTTCACACATGATGGCAAGTGTTGTTTTAAAGGTCCTGTGCATTCTCTCTGTGACACTATTACCTCTAGGGTGGTAAGGCAATGTAAAATAGTTCTTAATGCCAGTTACGTTACATAGTTCTCTAAATTGTGTTGCTGTAAATTCCCCTCCATTATCTGCAATGACTACTCCAGGGCTACCGAAGACATGAATGAATTTACTAAATTCCCTGGTCACTTCCTGAGTGGATTTGGTTCTCAACGGGTAGAAATTGACAAACCTAGAATAGTGATCTATGACGGTCAACACATAGCGATACCCCTTCGCACTATTATGTAAGTCTGTCAAGTCCACAGATACTCTCTCCAAAGGTTTAGTTACTTCTGACATCCCCTGCCATTGCTGTTCTAACCCTTTCGTCCCTTTGAACCTTTGACACACTTCACATGATTCTACAAATTTCACACAGTCTCTGCGATAATTTGGCCAATAGAAAAGGCCTTCTACTCTGGCTATAGTCTTCCACTGTCCTAAGTGACCTGAGGCCTCTCTGTTATGTGCCCACTCTAGTGCTGCTTTACGCAAATGATCAGGTATTACAAGGCAGTACAGCAATGCTTTGTCAATTTGTTCCTTTACTAAATACAATACCCCCTCCGCGACTTCAAATTTGTCAATAGTCGTCTTTGGATATTTATGTTTGGGTACCTGTCCTCCTTCTAAATAACTAGCCAATGTGTCCCACCTCTCGTCTTTTCTTTGTTCTATTCCTAACTGCCGAGGCGTTAAACCATCTAGCTGAGGGAGCTGACCTACCATCCTACCCCTGGCTACTTTCCTTAGGGCCCCTACCGGCCTACTCAATGCGTCCGCGACTAGATTTGCCTTTCCAGGTTTGTACTCTATCTTATATATGTAATCCCTCATTTCCAACATCCATCTATTCATTCTTTGACTTTTAGTTTTCTTGTTAAAAACAGACGTTAACGGCTGGTGGTCAGTCTTGATGGTGAATTGGGAACCCCACAGAAAATGATGGAAAAATCTACAGGCTAACACTATCCCCAATGCTTCTTGGTCGGTGGTGGAATACCGTGTTTCCGCGGGCTTTAGCTTCCGAGAGAAATACCCAACAGGACGCAAAGAACCGTCATCCTGTAATTGATTTAGTGAGGCTCCTACACAGAAATTACTAGCGTCACTGTGTAGCTCAAATGGTTTATCCATGTCCACTTTTACTAGTACTGGAAAGGAAGCTAATGTCCGCTTTAACGTGTCAAAAGCTGTCTGGCATTCAGCTGTCCAGGCAAAGGCAGCTTGTTTCTTAGTGAGTTCTGTGATAGGATATGCAATCTTAGCAAAATTTGAAACATGCTTACGATAAAACCCGCACATCCCTAAAAATTGTCGGACTTGTTTGACATTAGTGGGTGGTTTACAGTCTGTTACTGCTTTTACATTCTCTGGATCCGGCTCAATGCCTTTCTCTGAAACAATATGTCCTAAGAATTTTACTTGTCTCTGACCAAACTGACATTTAGATAGGTTTAATTTGATTCCCATATTCACAAACCTGTCAAATACTTTAGCCAATCGGCCCATGAGGGTATTGAAATCAGGAGCCCACACTATGACATCATCTAGATAGTTCCTGACCCAATCTTCTTCTGCTAAAGGAGCTAAGACCCTGTTGACTTCCCTCGTAAAAACGGCTGGGCTGGCTGACAAACCAAAAGGGAGGCGTTTGAACCGCCATAAATTATACCCATCACTGAAGGTGGTTATATCTCTACTGTGGGGGTCAAGAATTACCTGATAGTAAGCATCCTTCAAATCTAAGGTGGCATAATATTTATTTCCGGCAGCCTTCTCAACTAATTCATCCAATCTTGGCAAAGGTTGTATATCTATTTTCAGGTGTTTGTTGACTGCTCGGAAATCAAGGCACATACGTTTCGACCCATTAGGTTTAGTTACTAACACGATAGGTGATAGCCAGACAGCGGTTGATGGTTCAATGATGTCCCTATCTCTCATGTCTCTCATCATTTCTTTAATAGTACCCTTGGCTTTCTCGGGATACCTATACTGAGGTCCTCTTACAGGTTGTTCATTAACCAATGGGATGTTAGCTGGCAAACCCTTAATGGTGCCTATTTCATTTGGACCTAATACAAACAACGCATCATGATTCATTACCACCTGTTGCAACTGTGTCCGCATGTCCCTATCTAAGTGTGGCCATTTCTGGGTCCTAATTAACTCTTTTAATTTGTCCTGTCTAGTTTCCCCACGTGTCACTTCATCACAGTCTGGTACCATAGAATTTAGTACTTCCTGAGCTCGTCTAATTTTGTGGACTGGGGAATTTTCCATACCCCTACAAAGTAAGCATTGAGTTGGGAATTTCACATCATGCGTCAGTCTTAAGGGGATTTTGTTAGACCTCTTATCCTCTTCTCTCTGTAGGGCCAGGTGATGTGGTGAGCACAGGGGTATGTCTACAGACCGGCCTACCTCACCTAACTCTTCATAAATGTGTGAGATAGTTCCGAGATTATTCCCTTCATCATCAAAGTAACAGAATTCCTCATCATTAACTACTTCATATTCACCTAAAACCGCACCCGGACTCAAACAAACTGGCTGCTCTGAAACATTACTCATAGGAACATAAACACAGGAATCATCTTGGACTATCACACACATATCCGGGTGTTGTTTCAGCCCCTTATGCGTAAATCTAATACTTATGGTCTGACCTACCCCTACCTTCACTTTAACTGGCCTAATCTGAGAACTGTGCCCACTTATTGTAGTCTTCCTATCAATGTGTAAGCTAGTTAGCTCCTTGGGGGAAGATACGATCGAAGCCTTCGTGAACTGTTTGACTTTGACAACCGTTCGCAACTTTCCTCCATGACTTGGTGTCCAATAAACTTGTTTATGACCCCCCCAACTGAACTGATTTTTTTCGTGATGCCACCAAACTCCAAATCTGCCTAAAATGTCTGCTCCCAATAATACATCAGTATCCAACATGTTATCTTCCACTATTACGGTTTGGTGACGGATTCTTTTCCTATGGGACAACTGTACACTGATGACAACAGTGCCTAGGGTCTTAAACTCTTCCCCGTTAATAGCTACATATCTTTGGGTACAAGGCCTAATGGGCCCCACCTCCAAGGTACTAACCAAGCTATCTTTAATGATAGTAGCTTCACTACCCGTATCCACCAATGCTAGACAAGTATGTCCACATATAGGTAACTTAATACATGGAGAACTGCGTGGGAACGGATGTCGTGGTCATTGGCCCGAAGGGGGATTCCTAACTTGGCGTCCTGGACAAGTGGCGAAATAACTCTTACAGTTCATCCTCAGGCACGCGTAACATGAACCTGGTCTGGGTCTGGAGGGGCAATTATGCAGACTATGGGTATCCTTCCTACAATATCCGCACCATTCATTTCCTGTCCAACCTTGAGTGTTATTTTCCTTCCCCCTCGTGTTCCGATCCGGTCTTCCGTCCGTCTCGTTCCTATGATAGTCTCCCTGGACTCTATAAGCCTCTGGTACTGGTCCCTGGCGGGTCTGTCTAACATGTTGCTGTCCCCTGCCCTGTGATCTCAAATACCAGTCCCTACACTTTGTCAACTCGTTCAAAAAAGGCTCTAAGGATATGCCTAACTGGTGGTACCTTCTTAACTCTCTCTGCATTTGCCCTGGCAATCCCATATACAATACATCTTTCATCAGCTGATCCTTCCCTTGTATCACTTCAAACTTGCTCTCTATGGCTGCCAGCTTATACTTCATTCGTTCCACACATATTCCCGGCTCGTCCTCTACATGATATTCTTCTCTCATAAAACTTTCCCATGCCTTACTCAGAGTATTCTGACCTGTGTCGAACTTTGTCAAAGCTTGCTTAAGGGTGTTCCAATCCCACATCTTCTTGCTATCCAATTCCTGTAGAACCCTCTGTTCTACGGAATACTCCATTCGGCTTAGAGCCGCTTCTACCCTATGGCCATCCTGCTTCAGTAACCACTCTACCTGTCTACAAAAAGTTCTAATATGGCTCTCAGAATCCGGCCCTGTTAGTGTTTCCAATGATAACGTTCTAACATAACTAAGGTTGAACACGGCTGTTTCCCTATCATCCCTCTTGGCCATGTCCGTTAGTTTGGGAAGAACCCCTGGATCAACTCTAAGGCTACCTGGGTGTGTGGTATCGTTCCCTGATTGTGGTACAGATTGGGCACTTTCTGCCGGTGGGTCAGTTGGGTTTGTGTCCCTACCTACACCATACTCTAGATCAGTGTCTTGGTTCTTTGCATGCTGGAGTTCTTGTTTTAGTTCCTGGAGTTCTTGTTTTAGTTCCTTAACCTGTGTCTGTGATTCTTCTAACGCCGAGTATTGTCTCGCGTTGATCAGCAAAACCTCTTCCAATCTCTCTGCCAATGTGTCCCCAACTATGGTACTTCCCTGTTCTACTGACTCAGCCATTTTGACCTAAAGTGCTACCTCTCGGCCCAAGACAAATACGAACCGCTTAACACAACTACTCTCCTGTACTACTACAACCTTAATTGATCAATGGTATAATACAACACTATGCAACCTCTTAACATGGCACCAAAAATTATAACTCACATCAACTGGAGACCGAAAGTCCTATGGTATTCCATAGGTGAACCACTTGAGACACTTCTCAGACACAGTGTGGACTCCCTTACCTCAACGTCACCAAAGTTAATCCACAACTTCTGCAAGTATTAATACATATTAACACTGGATAAAACACAAACACAAACACAAAACACACAATGACACACATGACTTCAGTACTGTATAAATTTTCAAAAATTCTTCTTACATTTCTGTACTCAAATCAATGTTATTCACCTGCAAGTATCACTCAAAAATCAGATTATCCATCATTAAAATACTTGTCTATACTTGCAACTTTAAATCACAACTTCAATTCCCTCGGATTTGATCAATGATTAAAAACCATCCCACCGCTATAGCCACCAATTTATACTGCCAGATCTGGGGTCACTAAATCTAAGGGGATAACTTAACTCTAATCTTAATTCTAAGGGTCGCTGCCACCAGACCCCCTCTGGACAGCATGTAGCTCGTTAGGTAGCGGGCAGAGCGGACTAGGCATTGGGTTAGGTTTTCCATTGATCAGATCGATAAGGGTAAAGAAGGGTGAAACCATAACATGTCTTCATTGATTTATTTCTTATAAAACACACTGGTAAAAAAAACATACATGAACTGGCCTTCCTCAGAAGAACAACGGAATTTTGGTTACCCAACTGGGCCCCAGACTCCTACATTACTGGCGGGTCATCCACCCACTTATTGCACAACAATCGGTGAACGCCGTATCTCGGTCGTTCCTTCTTACAATATCCCTTAACACATCAGACTGTTCCACTGGTGTGGCTTGTAGCACCGTCGGTTATCATACATAGTAGCACCATCGCAACACACCTGTTACACTCCATACCTGCAAGTATGTGACTCCTTGTGACTTTTAGGTATACACAACGGGCCCCTCGTTCGCACACCGCCCTCGGTGGGTAAAGACGAGGGCTTCACTAGAGACATACCAGCACTATTTCTACGCCTGGTATTATAGGTCGCTCCAAGTGACGACCGCAGTTTCTCACGGTCTCCTTAGTTGTGACTATTCATGTGGAGTGGTGCGCTGGGAATCCACCGGTTCATAGTGGACTGGTATAGTGGGGAGTAATTCCCCACCTGGTGTGGCGCTCCAGGAGACAATGGCGGCTGGGCGGCAAGATACCCCAACCACGTGGCACCTGTGTTGACGGCAGAACGGGAAAGACTAAGCAATAATGCCTGACGGGCGGTTATCCCATCCCTTAACACATCCCTATCACACTTATATATCCGGCAAAGCTTTAAACTGTAGTCACTGTTATTTATCAACCTTAATTGTAGGGCGGGATATAGCCCGCTAGGACACTGACCTGTGTTGACGGCAGAACGGGAAAGACTAAGGCCGGCTTCCCGCCGCTTCTCGTCACATAGGCCTACAGTTTCCAATCCTCAATTTACATTTTTGTTTCTTATGGTTCTCACCTGAACACTTTACGGTATATTGTCACTCATTTCTTATAAACACATATATTAATCCTAACTTATACACTAAGGTCAGGTCTTGGTTTGCTAGTGCTTGGTTAAATGCCTGGGATTTTAATATCAACGGGCATCTGAGGCGGGTACATGACGCGCCTTGAAACAAAAGCCGAATGATCATGGCGGGGTGTATCAACTTCACTTAAAAACTGTAATGAGGGATCCTCCTCTCACACAGTGCACTATTTGAACACAGACCTCAGATTCTCTGATCACTGTACCTGTCGTGGGTATATGTCACGTGAGGCTACGAGGTGTATTAAATTCATACCGACGCATACACGATATTTCCTTTCCAGTATAGTTTCTAGATCACTGTCAACACCTCACATAGTTCTGATACATTTATCCCTTTTTCCAGATCATTGTTCTCATGTATTTTCATATGATATCTGTTGGAGTTAGGTTCGCTACACGCTCACAGACGTAAATAGTAGGACCTTCAAACCCTGCTCCACACTTAGTCTTACAGTACCCTAGTCCGGCTCAACTGGACTTTAACATTCATCTTATGCCTACCCTGAGTGATCCTTAATGCTATGAATACATACACTTGATATGATATAATTATACCTGGGTACAATACCACACATGGTCTAGGAACCTTGAGTAGGGGAGTTGTCCTTTCTCAATGTTTCCCGTTTTCTGGGGTTCTACAAGCGTTGTGCATTTGAATGTTATGTAGCGTAATATGAATTAGATGGGATTTTTAGGGATGACAATGATGTGCGCAGTACAACTGTATATGTATACAGTTCATCTCACCCAACTTACCTCAATCCATTTCAGCTTGATGTTGCCCATTTGTACAAAGATTTTTTTTTGCTATTTTTAAGCACTAGTAAATCAATTGTGGGTGATTAAAAAAAAAGAGAATTAACAATTTACCATCCAGTTAGTAGACAATATCCACTAACCCCTTCACTTTGGGGACACCACTTTAACTATTTTGTTTAGCTAATGCCAAACAATTTTATTCAGCTCAGAGGGGGGTCATTACACAAGGGGATAAAGAAAGACTATCGACTTTAAATGTGCATCTAAGAAAAATGTGGATGGGCCAGATAAATAGCCAAAATACAGCTCTTGCACAATAACCCCTTAAATAAACATACTGTACTACAGTACTGTATATATATATATATATATATATATATATATATATATATATATATATATATATATATATATATATATATATATATATATATATATATATATATAAAGCAGCAGCCAGCATAGTGAAGGTGTGGTCACAATACACGTTACACGTTTCACTCGATAGTCAAGTCCTTAGGTAACTCTGATCTTGTTCGTCGTCATCCTGGGGTAAAAAAAATTAACCACCGTCGTGTAAACATCACCAAGCTACGTGTTACTCCACTACATGCCAGGGTGAACAGGTTAACTCTCATCATGGGAGAAAAAAGAAGTCTTTCTCGCCCTCAGTGACTGATATTTGTTTTTATTCCACTCACGGGGAAAAGGTTAATCAGTTGTCAGATCTTCCATATACAGTACACATCAATTCTGGCGGTGTATTGCATGTATACTGTAGGGTTTCGTGGTATAATGTTGTCTAGCACTCAGGATGGATGGAAACTCTAAGGTGGTTTTCTTATATAATATAAGTTATATGGTAGACAGTCTGGTGCTGGAGGTGCCGTGTGGTGAGGAGCTGCTCAGTAGGCACGTTCGGTGAGTAGCGTGTTGAAGGAGGTAGATGTGCAGGAGCTTCGTTAGAGAAGATGTTGCCTGTTGCTGGCCTCCAGGTTGAATGAAACGGGACAGCGAGGAGCTTGCTGGAGGAGGTGTTGCGTGTTCAGGAACCGAGAGCAGAATAAGAGTTGGTTGGTGAGGAAGCTCAGAGAAGGACAGCTGGTTGGTCGCCATGCTCGCCGGCGGGAGCGAGGACCGCCAGGCAGGCGGAGAAGCGAGGGCCGCCAGACAGCGGCGGAGGAGGAGGTGTTGCTTGTTCAGGAAGAATGGTCAGAATGAATCTCAATGGAGAGACAGAGCTTATATACCCAGCAGCAGCCGCCAGTCCTCTATGAGTCATGTTGGGAAAACCCGAGAAGTCGCCGGTGACTAGTTCCGTTGCTAAGATACGGTAACATCTGGGGACAGCTCTCGCTTGGTTGCTAGGCAACGGCACGTCGGAATGCGTGGAGGTGCCGTGTGGTGGCTGTGGCTACGGAGTTGTAGGCAGTTGTAGGGGAGACGTCCACTACAATACTCCCCCTTCCCTCCAGGCGGTGTAGGAGACTTGTTGTTTGTAGAGTTGCTTAGCACATGTGAAGCAGACCGGACGGTGCATGCCTCATGTGAGACAACGGCGATGGCGTGATGAGCCGATCGCTGAAATACAACTGTCTAGATACACACTATCTGTGGGAGAAGGGAGAAAACGGGTGTGTGGAGGCGATGAATGTTGTGCTACCCTCACGACAGGTACAGGGTGGTCAGATGAGCCTGCTGGGGTGTGTGTGGGCCTGAGTCAGGAGCAGGGGCTGCGTCAGCAGAAGCGGATTAGGGCTCGTGACAGCAGCTGGGTCCACGACAGCAGCAGGGTGCAGGACATTAGCAGGGAGTACCTGAGGGAGAAAAGAGGGGTGTGTGGGTCCGCACTCAGGAACAGAGGTCGCGTCAGGGGCGGCAGGGGTTACTGCTGGGCCGGGGTCGGCGTCTGAGGCAGGACGGGTGTGCTGGGGTCGGTAGGATGTGGTGCTTGGGGCAGGAAGAGGAGCTGGTGTCTGCTTAGAGTAGCAGAGCTGCTTCTGTGTGGATAAGCCAGTCTTCTATGCTGCTTGAAGACTGGGAGCGTGATCAGTTTCTCCTCCATCCTGTGTGAGTGCGAATCTCCGGGAGTCACCATTTGTAGGGTTTCGTGATATTATGTTGTCTAGCACTCAGGATGGATGGAAACTCTAAGGTGGTGGTTTTCTTATATAATATAAGTTATATGGTAGACAGTCTGGTGCTGGAGATGCCGTGTGGTGAGGAGCTGCTCAGTAGACACGTTCGGTGAGTAGCGTGTTGAAGGAGGTAGATGTGCAGGAGCTTCGTTAGAGAAGATGTTGCCTGTTGCTGGCCTCCAGGTTGAATGAGAGCGGGACAGCGAGGAGCTTGCTTGGAGGAGGTGTTGCGTTTTCAGGAACGTAGAGTAGAATAAGAGAGCTGGTTGGTGAGGACACTCAGAGAAGGACAGCTGGTGGGTCGCCATGCTCGCCGGCGGGAGCGAGGACCGCCAGGCAGGCGGAGGAGAAGCGAGGGCCGCCAGGCAGCGGCGGAGGAGGTGTTGCGTGTTCAGGAACCGAGGCCAGAATGAATCTTACGATACGATACGAAGTCTTTAGTTAAGAGGTGAAAGAAGATTATTAGGGGTTGAAGGAAAAGTGGTGAAACTGAAATACAGTAGGAGTAGAAAGAATCTGGGCTCAACCAGATCGCTTCATCTTTCTTATTGGTGTTTTATCTTTGTTCTGCTCCCTTGGGTCGTCAGACCTTTGTATTAATATTGGTTTATTTATATAATGCTGCTTATTATTATTATTTTTATTATTGTTGGAGTTAGTGAGCCCGCCCAGGTCCTTGTGTAACTGGGAGGGTAGTCACATTTTTTTTTTTGAGGTGTTAGTTAAGTGTTAGTTGTGTTAGTCTAAGGGTACACTGTATGGAGAGGCCTGCCAGGTTCTTAGTGGAGCTGGTTGGTCACTCTCATCTTTATTCCTCTAGTAATGTTTTATGTAGAAATGTGTATATTGAGGCAGGAGGTGGTTCAATTACTTCTTCCTGGCTGATATAGCTGGGAGGGTAATCACATTATTATTATTAATATTATTATTTTATTTATTTTTTATTTATTTTTTTTTTTGAGTTAGTGAGCCCGCCCAGGTCCTTGTGTAGCTGGGAGGGTAGTCACATTTTTTTTATTTATTTTTTTTTTTTTACTAAGATGTTAGTTCAATGTTAAATGTTAAATGTTAAATATTAGTTATGTTAGTCTAAAGGTACACTGTATGGAGAGGCCTGCCAGGTTCTTGTGGAGCTGGTAGGTCACTCTCATCTTTTATTCTCTCTATTAATGTTTTATATGTATATTGGGGCAGGAGATGGTTCAATTACTTTCTTCCTGGCTGATTTAAACCAACTGTGTTCTTGGAATTCTTCGTTGTCTATATTATTTATCCAGTTTTGATATGTTTCTGTGTTAAGTTCAGTCACTTTTTTCCAAATATTTACAGCTTTGTTGTGTATATCTACATTGATTGCTAAGAGGTTTGCTCTCTTGTGTAGCTGTTCATTATTGATGTGGTCTGTATATTTTATGTTATATATAAATCTGAGGGCTATATTTTGTACTGTTTGTAACCTTTTAATGCACGTTTTACTAAGGGTGTTCAATGGGATGGGTGGGTAGTCCATAATTGATTTGACAAGGGCAATATAAATCTTTCTTTTGTTATTAATGCTAAGGTTCTTAAAGCGTTTTATTTTTGATAATCTTATTCTTGCCTGTCGTTCTTTATCTTTTAAGTATGTTATATATCCTCTTTTTGTTAGTTTTAATCCAAGCATCCTGCCTTCAGTGTCGTATGGGTATAGTTCCTGGTCGACTATTACTGGACTTGTTTTAATCTTGGCTATTGGTATTATCTTGAATTTGTTCTTATTTGTCCTGATTTTCCATTTTTTCTCAAAATCATTTATGTTTTTTATCGCTCTTACCGTGTAGAGTGCCATAAATTGGGTTGATTTTCCTGGGTATGATACTATTTGAGTAATATCATCAGCAAACATTACATATTCGCTAAAGGGGGTAGGTTGAGGTGTGTCTGAAGTATAAATTGTATATAGTGTTGGAGAAAGGCATCCTCCTTGAGGTACTCCACTCTCAAGATTAAACATAGTTCCCATAAAGTTTCCAATTTGAATTTGTGCTCTCCTATCATCTAAATAGTTACACAATATTCTTAGCAAGTATTCGTTAAGTCCCAGTTTTAATATTTTATATTTCAAGCCTAAATGCCAAACTTTATCAAAAGCCTTAGAAACATCCCTTAAAATTATATTGATCTGGTTACCCTTGCTTTTTTCTATTGCAATTATTTCCGTTATTGTAGCTATTGCAGTTAGGGTATTTCTATTGGGCATAAATCCATGTTGTCTGTTGTTAGTTTTTCCATGTTGTGTTAAAAAGGCTATAAGTCTTGAATTTAATATTTTTTCCAATAGTTTCCCGGTAATTTCTAATAAAGATATTGGCCTGCAGTTTAATATTTCCTTATTGTCCTTACCCTCCTTAGGAATAAATATCATTTTAGCATATTTTAGTTTGTCTGGAAAGTAACCAGTTATTAAGCATGCGTTATAAATGTTATAAATGAATCTTAATGGAGAGACAGAGCTTATACACACAGCAGCCGGAAGTAAACCCGCCGGTTTCTTGACTCCGTTGCTAGGATACGGTAGCAGATGGTGACGCCCCCCCCCCCTGGGCCGCTCGTTTGGTTGCTAGGATACTGTCGCATTGGAATGCGGCTATGCAGTTGTAGGGGAGACGTCCATTACAATACCAATCACAACATATCGAACGCTACCACACATCAGGACATCCCATGAATTGCGAATGCTCCAAGTACAATACAATAACATAATGATGTACATACAAAACTATCCACCAACAACAGAGCTTATTAGAAACTTAAGGCAAATACAACAAAAGTTAAGAGATGAAAGTCTGATAGCACACCAACAGATATGGAACGAACTAATAAACAACCTGGATACCACAAGAAATGACAAGAACTTCTGGCAGAACGTAAACAAAATTCTAGGAAACAACAAACACCAACAAAAGTACATAAAGGACCAAAACGGGAAAAACTCTTTGAAGAAAAAGAGATAGAATCCGCATACAGGAGAGAATGGAAAAAAGTATTTCAAATATCAGAAGAAGAAAATGAGGAATTTGATGAGGAACACGAAAATCACATCTGCAGAGAAATGGCTGAAATGATACATAGGATAACCCCATACCATGTGGTGGACAAAACCAGGCTCAACCTGACAGAACCAATCACAGAAGGAGAACTGCTACACTACATCAGACACACTAAAGAAAAAGCACCAGGATTTACAAAAATCACAAGAAATATGATCCTATACCTACCCAACAACTGCACACAAGGCATCCTTGAAATATTTAACTCAGCTTTGGCAAGTGGATACTTCATTGATGCATTTAAAAACGCAAAACTCATATTCATACCGAAACCAGCCAAAGACCACACTCAAGTAATTAACTACAGACCGATTTCCCTACTCGAAGTTATAGGAAAACTATTTGAAAAGGCAATAAACAAGAGAATCAGAAAACACAGAAGCGAAAACGGACTACTAAACCCCAGACAACATGGATTCACTGAAAAAAAGGGAACACATACTGCATTAGCCATAATCACGGAAACGTTAGCCAACAAGAAAGCAGAAAGAAACCAAGTCAACATTGCATTAAGAGACGTTAAGAAAGCGTTCGATAAAGTATGGCACCTAGGATTAAAATTTAAACTGCTTCAATTAAATCTTCCAGAACCAATAGAAAAAATCGTCTGTGACTTCCTAGACGACCGCACGGCACAAATACAAATTGGCAGCAATATAAGACCACCCATAAAACTGAAAAGTGGAGTACCCCAAGGCAGTGTCCTTTCACCCACGCTGTACAATATCTACACAGCAGACCTACCTGAACCAGCTCCCTACAGTGAATACATAAGTTTTGCAGACAATATCACACAAATCATCACATACCCCGGCAAATCAACAGCAATAATGGCACAACATACTGCCAACGCAATAGAGAACATCAACCAGTTCGTAAAAAAGTGGAAGATACAAACGAACACCAACAAGTTCAAAATAATCCCAATCGCTAAAAGGAAAAAAGACCCCATTATAGTAGACAACAAAGTAATTCCATATGCCATGGAAGGCACTGTCCTAGGGCTGAAGATAACAACAAAAGGCTACAAAACATTCATCACCGAAAAACTTGCAAAAACCAGAAACATGGTAATTAAATTAAAACGCTTCAGAAGCCTGTCAGCAAAAAACAAGTTAAAGTTATATAGAGCCTTTGTCCAATCCCGACTAGTATATCCACCAATTCCCCTACATGCAATAAAACAAACAAACATAAAGAAACTGCAGACAATTCAAAACTTAGCCCTAAGGGATGTATATAACATCAGATATCCTGACATAGTCACCAACCGTCAACTACACCAACGAGCGCAAATAGAACCCCTAAAAGTTTACCTACACGAACACTCAAAAAGAATATGGACAAAGTTAGAAGAAATAGAGCCAGGACCAATCAAAGAATGGATGGAAGAGACAGAAGACGGAAGAAGAGAACACTCGTGGTTCCCTAAAAGTAAAAGAAGAGCCCTAGAACCCACACCAACTCCACTCTATTGAAAGATGCAACGTTACCCCAGTGACAACCTTGGCAGCCCTGCCACTTACAACATTAGATCATAAAAAGACGGGATGTTCTTAGCAGAAACACAAGTACCTGCCCTAGACTCCTCACCATTGGCTAGGACATAAGACCCGAAAATGTAAGGCATAAAATTGCAATATTTGCTAAACATACAAACACCTGACATAAATATAACACCTAAGACGAAAATTAGCTGAAACACAAACATGAGAAAACAGAAGCACTTGGGTTGAGCCCCAAGACCTAGCATTCTACTACTATTTTCCAATTTCCTCGCTTTTCTTCTGCACTATCCACCAACCCCCAAGTCCCTCCAAATTCCACCATTATTCTTCAAGTCCAGTTCCCGCACCACCAATCTACGCACCTGCATCAAGATTTCTTCATACTTTACTTCACCTATCGATCGATCGATCGTCGTGATTGGACCTCTCTTCTCATCCTTCACAGCCAAGCCAGCTAGCCTGCCTCTTACCGTTGACGACCGGAACGCAAAATATCACCTCACCAACCAACACTTCTACACTTGGGAAGCTCGTCTCTGACAACGCCCTCTCTGTGCCTCCCCACTGATCAGGGGTGACTCCTGATCAGAGGCGGCCCAGATTGGGTGCTCTGCGACGGTTTCCTGTAGCGGACGCCTGCCGCGACCCCACTGGTGTTTCTTGCACCAGTGGCTATTCCTCCTTTATTCTTCCTTCTATTTCGCTCTGGCCTAGGGACCTGCATCCTAGAGGTGTATTCGTCCTTGGGTCCTCCCTGTAAATGTTCACCTCCCTCCCAGGAGTTTGTGAACACGAAAGGGAGAAGGAGCAGAACCATCCCTCCGCCGAGCCTTCCTGGGAAACCGTGATCGTGCGGGTCCACCCTGAAAGGGGGTCGCATATCCTGTATCCCCCACCCACCCCAAGTAGGTACACTAGGGCTCACGCCTTTAAGTGAGCAGATTAGATACACACTAGGGAAGTAGGCTCCCCTGACGGGGCTCTGGGAGAGATACACGGGAACCACCTTTCGACCATTCGACCGACAAAAGGCGGTGGGAGGTGTTGTAATTCCTGTGGTAGGTTAACTCACCCAGACTAGGTAGGCTACCTATCGAATTTCAAAAGGTGGCTAGTCCACCTTGCCCCCTCTACAATGAGGGCACATAGGGTAACGATACGCTCCCTTGATGGGAGCGGAAGAGCTCACTAGCCGAACTGCTCGGTGCAAAACTACTAATAAAGATCACGAGCCTTATTACAACCAAGGATTCATTCATCGCCCTCTGCCTGACAGAAGAAGACGTTGACTCCCTACTATCGAATGACAGCATAAAGGAATTGAAGAAGCAGCGATTCGAAGTAGTAATCCCACCACAACTAAGAGCCAGGAAGACCGTAGTAGTTAAAAGACTGGACAAGACCATCACAGAAGAATCGAGCGAACAACAATTGAAACGAGACCTGGAACTAAGAAATCAATGGGCCAAAGTAGAGGAGGTAGTTAAACTACCTAAACTACCATCTATGCTGAAAATTAGGTTTCAGGACATAGGAATGGCACAAAAAGCAATACAGGAAGGATTCTGTCTCTCCTACTACCATATAGGCAGCAATCAAGTTGAAGAGGAAGAATTTTTTCCCATCACGCCTTGCTGGAACTGCTACAAATATACCCACTTAGCCACGGACTGCCCGAACAAAAACACAAAATACTGCTCCGAATGCGGGGAGGAGGGACATACATTCCGGGAATGCAAAAGCAGTGTAACTCCTAGGTGCCTGAACTGCCAAGAATACCACAGAACACTGGCAGCACACTGTCCAGCAAGGAAAGCGATTGTAAAGGAAAGGAGGAAAATTGAAAAGGAAAGAGCACAGGAAAAGCAAAACAGGACCTACTCGGCTGCAACCAAATTAACAAAGGAAACAGCTAAAGTCCTTGAAAAGGTAGCCTCACAACCCCCAGCTCAACCTATAGTGCTCAACCTGGGAAGTCAACTGTCGGTTAAAATCATGACGGCAATAATACACGCCCACCTCTTGAATATTGCTAAACCAGGATGCTTTGCTAAAAGGGTAAAGGAAATGTTTGCGGCAAATAACCTCCCAGACATGGAATTCCCCAACGACGTCCCCTCATCAGAAATCTTCAACCTGATCTATAAACCAGCGGAAACCACCAGTCAGGCGCAAGTCAGCCAATCACAAGCCACTACCGACAAACCCCCCCAATCAGAAAGTAGCGAAGAGGGAATGGAAGAAGATGAAGAGGAGCAGGAACCCATTTCACAACATGAAACTGTTATACAACCTGAACAAGCGTTCGTATATAGCACCCCTAAAAAGACCAAAACGGGAATTGTGGCTCCACCACCGTCACCAAGAAAAATGACTGAGAATCAGGACCTCGGGGAGGAAACCGGTATCAGGTTTAACACCTGCTCAGCCCCCCAAATACTCTCAACCGAGAGACTACTGGCGGAGATAAGGGAAGGAAAAGTAAAATATTCATATACAGATACGAATATGGAAGATCACCATATAGAAACACTAATAAAGAGAGGAAGAACCCTGACCAAATATAATAGAATAGAAAAGGTGAAGCAAACCAAATACAGGAAAATTCGCCTCGGCCTGCATACGGAGAGGAGGTCTTCAGGAGAACATCGTTCATCCAAAATGCCGCAAACAAGCTCGAGACATCACCATTCATAATCAACAGACTTAAAATAATTCAACATAATGTCCTGGCCTGGACACATACAAGAGCTCACGAATTATACAACATATATCGTACCCTAGACCCAGACGTCATCATACTAAATTCTCACGGCAGGGATAATTCAAATAAAATCAAGATATTTAATTACACAGTATACCAAAAAAACAGCCAAAATCCTTTACAAGATGGAGTTGCCATAGCAATTAAAAGAAGCATAAAACATAAAATCCAGGATACATTCCAAGAAAACTTTCTGGCAATAGAAATTAACAGCACAACGGGTCCAATCATAATTGGCACCTGCTACCTCCCTCCAAGACGACCAATTTTTCCAATAGCAGACATGCTCAGATTGATGAGGAGGAACATACCTGCATACTTTCTGGGTGATCTCAACGCTAGACACCGCATACTAGGACACCATACCAACAACGCAGTAGGCCGGGTCCTGAACACACTAGTGAGCCACGGCAACGTGGTACACCTCGGACCGGAATTCCCCACGTACATCAGAGCAGGCCACACAGGATACCCAGATCTCGTGTTAATAAATCAACACCACCACCTAAACATACTACTCGAACCCGGCCCAATATCCACTAGTGATCATCTCCCTATCATAGCCACACTCTCCACAGCCCCAATACAGATCCCGGCCAGGCTAAGATTCAACTATAACCGGGCTAACTGGGAAAACTTCAAACAAGAATTAAATAACCCGGAACCCATACAATTACACAACGGGCATACTTCTCTAATAGACCGATCACTGGACATATGGTATGAGCACGTCAGCCAGGCCATGGAACACAACATACCCAAGACCACTTACCGAACATTACCACACCCTCAATACTCACACCAATCAAGAATCATACAGACACAATTTAGCAACCTAATTAAACTAATCACACAGCAAGGATGGACACCGGAACGCAGAAACATATACAACATAATACACGAACAACTAAAAAAGATATCAAAAGAAGCATACAACAGGAACTGGCAGAAGCTGATTTCAGAAACGGAAGGAAACTTCCATAAACCGAACCAGTTCTGGCAGAAAATAAAGCACTTAATGGGAACCTCAAGCAACGAGTCAAACTATATAATAAATAGTAATCAGGTCAAATTAACAGAACCAATCGAACAAGAACCGGAATTTAGATCTTTCTGGAGTAAGATTTTTCAAATCACCAACGAAGAAAACTTAAACTTTTGCATGACCACAGAGAGGGAAGTATCTAACCATATGTCGCAAATAACCCATATTTGGCAACCGAGCCCCACGATCGACCTGAATACTGGATGACATGTCCCCGCTAAACAAACCAATCACGGTGGACGAAATAGTAAGAACAATCAATAGCTTTAAGAACAAGGCTCCTGGAGTCAGCAAAATAAATAAACTCATTTTACAGCAATTACCAAGCAACATGGTACTCCTACTAAGAAATATATTCAACGCATCCATAGCTTCAGGCTACTACCCAAAGAAATTCAAGACAGCAATTATCAGACTGATACCAAAACCGGGAAAAGCCCTCACAGCAGTAGAAAACTACAGACCAATCTCTCTCTTAGAAACACCGGGAAAAATTTTGGAAAAAATAATTAACCAACGATTAAGAACACACCTGGAACTGGAATACAAATACAACCCTAGACAACACG
>NW_024716031.1:0-23972 GCF_018991925.1 Homarus americanus | reverse complement strand
CAAACTCAGGACAGAGAACAATTGGGCACTTGCAAGTAATTATGTCAAATAACTGGTCCAGTTGCTTGGCAAAGCTGTCCTTAACTGCAAGTTTTCCTCTCCCAAGAGAGATATCTCTTGCATTTTCCCAACTGGTTAGCAGTCTCTCACTAATCTTCTTCTGACTTGTTATGACTGAAGGCTTGAACTGAGCGTTAGCCAGAGTGTACTGTGCCAAGACAGCTTTGGTCATATCACTGGTAATGTCTTTGTTTGTGTAAGTTCTTTGGTTCTTTTCACTGATTTGCCTGATTAAAACACCGTATCTCAAAGCATCTCTCAATGTAGGCAACTCCGACTTCAGGAGCTCTCTCCCAGACCCAAGATAGTGACTGAGATGGCTGGGTTTTTGGTTGCTCGTCCTGACACAAGCAGCCATCGCAAATATTATCAACTTATAAATGCATCAGAATCTGAAACAGAAAAAAATATTGTTAGTTGGGTTGTTAAAGAATGAAGTCAGAAAGCAATGTTCACTATTTAATTGTAATGCACTAATGCAGCTGCACGTTAAATTTTCGATAAATTTCACGCTAAAATTTACCTAGCAAACGGTTGCAAAATATTGAAACTGAAATTATTTTCTGTTTATATACACTAAAATCTACCAAAAAAGTGATGGGCCATTAGTTTTAGCTGATCTTCCCTCCTATGACACACCCTACTGAGGTAGTCAGGGGCTTGGAGGAGGACATGGTCGGCATATCCTGAGTGGACAACTTCTGTCGGCCACGGGAGGGATGCAATGGAGTGCATGAGAGTGTTAAACAAGGTGGGACTCAGGACTTCACCTTGAGGGGTGCCGAGGTTCATTTCTTGAACAGGAGACATAGAGCCTTCAACGCGAACCCGGGCCTGACGTCCAGTGAGGTAAGAGGCGATCCATTGTAGAAGTTTCCCTTTAACCCCTAACCGCGCAAGTTCAGCTAAAATGAGGGCAGGCTGAGCCGTATCAAAGGCTCCCTTAATATCAAGGAAGACGGAGATGCAGGCAGTCTGATTGCAATAAAAGGAAGCAATGGAGTGTGCTGTGCTGCGATGTTGAATGAAACCATTGAGGGAGTTGTGGAAGCCGCCTATGGTGTGAAGAAGGCGACGATGGAGTATCATCTCCATCATCTTGCAAACACAGGAGGTAAGACTAATGGGTCGATATTTCCCAGGATCTCCCGGCTTAGGGATGGGGATAATAGTGGCATTTTTCCAGTTGGACGGGAAAACCCCATGTTCATAAGACATATTGTAGAGAGCAAGCAAGGGGCCGTTAGGAATATTAGTACAGGCGTTAAGGACGGAGTAGGTTATCTGATCATCCCCAGGAGAGGTGTCTTTTCTAGAGCGACGAGCACTGTCAAGCTCGAACTGTGTGATGGGATGATCAGTGGGGGCCGGGGAGGTAACAGCAGCACGAACAACAGGCTCAGCCGCATCGATGCGAGCCTGCACTGCCTCCTGCATTGGATCTGGAAGTGCCTCAGGGGAGGAAGCTCGTGCCCAGTCCTCCATTAAAGAGCAGGCAAGGGAGGCGGGGTCAGGGTGGGGAGGAGGCCTCCATCGAGTACCCCGTATAGCATTAATCCGATTCTATACATAAGAGGGTGACGACTGGAACGATAGAGACCCCGTGAAGGATAGCCAGTCCGCCTCACGTATCCGACGGCGCTCCTGAGTTGCAAAGGAGCACCAATTTTTGAAGTCTTCCCAGTCCTCTGGAGACCGAGACCTCCGTATGGCAGAGTGGAGATCACGGGTTACCTGCCGGAGATGTCTCATGGCAGGGATACGATACCAGTAGTTGGTGGCACTTCTGGGGTGACGGGGAGGGCGTGGAGGGGTAGCGCGATTGACAGAGTCATACACGGCATCAACAAAATCAGCGTTGTAAGAGTCAAGGGACTGGGGGACAACATAGGAATCCGCCCAGGTAGAAAGGTATTGGGTAAAGGAAGGAACAGCATCTTGTGTGAGACGAAGGCGATGGGATCGATAAGGAGCTGATGTCGGGGCAGAGAAGGAGAGCCTGAGATGGGTAATAACGGCAAGATGGTCACTACACAGAGCAGGCTCGGTGCAGACGGTAGGATGAAAGGAGGTATGACCGTTCAATAGTAAGCCAACATCAAGGAAACTATGGGGGAGGCGAGTAGGATCGTCAGGACAAAGAAAGCGAACATCATCATCCCCATTAAGAAACTGTGAGAGATGTGATCCGTTAAGGGTACATAACGTGGGACGATCCGGAGTAAGAGTGGGATGGCGGGCATTAAAGTCGCCAAGAACAATAGTGGGAATCCCATCATGGAGGTCGTGAAGAACCTGGGGGTCCAGAGAATTACTCGTGAAATGAACATTGACTACACGAAGGGTCCGGTCACCAAGAGTAAGGGAGACAGAAAGTAATTCAGACGGGGGTCCATGTGAGTCAGGTGAAGGGAGACGAACAGATGGAATGGTGTTACGCACAAGGGTGAGGAGGCCACGAGCCTGCCCACGGTACCGAGGCAGGGTGCAAACAGTATAGCCAGAGAGGCGGAGTGGAGTAACATCGTCTGTGATGGTCTCCTGAAGTAGAGCAACATCTACTTGATGGGAGAGCACAAACTGGGCGAGGTCTGTCCGGCGAGGTCTAAGTCCCTGGATGTTCCATTGTAAGAAGAGGAGGGAACGGCCTCCGGTGTGAAATGAGTCGGAGGGGCTAGACAGGGGTCCAGAGGAGGTACCAAATTCTGTTGAGAAAGATGGAGAGGGAGGAGTGGGAGAGCGAGGGATGGATCTTCCATCTCGGGAGATGGAAGGAGGCGGGTCATCAGGGCTTGCAAAGTGCGCCCCTGTTGGGTCAGGGTGTCCAGAATGAGTTGTTGTTGCCTCTGCAATGTCGCAATTGTTTTCACAAACAAGTCGAGTTGGGCAGAGAGAAGGTTGATTTGCTTGGAGTGGCGATCCAGACGGAGAGTGATTGTTTCCATAGAACCAACTTGGTGTACCTGTACAGGAGCTGGAGGTGGCGGCGAGGATTGCCGAGGGCCCGACTGGGCATGTGGTGGTGGTAGCGACGGAGAGGGACGGTGAGGGTTCAGTTGAGTAAGAGGTGGTGGTGCTGGTGAGAGACAGCGGGGGTCTGGGTGGGCAGGAGATGGTGGTGACTGTGTGGCAGGGCCGGCAACGACCTTGTTCCAAGAACGGTAGGGAGAGGGAGGGAGGGGAGAAAGGATGGGTTGTAGGGGTGATAGGGGGGGATGGTAGAGGAGAGGAAATCAGTGGGAAATCCTTGGTGGCTGGAAGAGGCGGTGGTGGATAGGAGTGAGGTTTGGTTGACAGGGGCTTCGTCAGAGACGAGGGCGGTGGTACAAGGTAAGTTTTCCCCGGGCGAGTGCCAGGACGCTGTGGGCAATTGGCATTCCATGCGTGGTGACTGCCATGGCAATTGACACACCGTGGAATAACTGGGATTTTGTTCTGAATTTTCGATTTGCATTCCACTGTTTCGTGAGGACCTGCACAGAAACCGCAGGCGACCATCCTCGTGCACTCCCAGGTGCGGTGTTTCCACGATTGGCAACGACCACAGATTTTCGGGGTTCCGATAAATCGGTCGAGAGGACAGTTGTAAATTGGTCCTACATTCACCTTCGGAGGGAGGGGGCCCACCCACCAGCCGATGAGTTCGTTGGATGGACGTTTGGAGACCGGGTTGATGCGGCGTTCTATGTCCAGTAGTTGTGGGAGAAGAGGGCGAAGATCGTCGATAGGGATCTCCCAGGGTACGTGGCGAACCATTACCTTGGTACGACGAGTTTCTGGGGTGATGATGGTGAACTTCAGCATCACCTCCCCCTGGGGAGCAGGAAAGCCCACCTGAGTGAGCAGGCGTACCATCTCGTCCATTTGTGTGGTGACTATCACGGCTGTGGGACCTCGGCGGAGGCGAAGTGTTGAGTCCTGAATGGAGAGCAGTGACGGAAGAACCAGGTCGTCCGTGTGCTCAGAGGCAAGTCCCGAGGAAAGGCGAGACGACGAAGGCGCGACGGGGCAGGGAGACAAAGGGAATCCCCTATGTCCATCTTCGGCGGAGGGTCGGTCATTGAGCCACATGTAAGCCCACTTAGGGACCCCGATGACAGGAGGAGTTCACCCTCTACAGCCCCAGAAAGGGGTGCAAGGGGGAGCCGTGGCCCCTGCTGGTGACCCTGACTTCTGAGGTTTCTGCTTCTTCTTTGACGTGTCTTCAAGAAGAAAGTCGTCAGCATCACTGTCACCTACTGCCGCCGTTTCCAACGAACGGGAGCGTTTAACGGCGGGCATAGGTCACGTTGGCAACACTGCCTGAGTCAGGTGGAGTGGTAATGACGGCACTGCTACGTCACACTATCACATTGCGCATGCGCAAACTTGAAAAACTTTGCTCAGAGGGATCAGGTGGTAGGACCAGATGTTTTATCCCCCAAAAATGACAACGTCCAAAAGTAAAAAAAAAATATATGCCAGTGTGCTGATAACTGGGTCTTACTATAGTTGTCTGCACAGGCTGGGATTGGTAGACTCGCTGAATTCGTCAGAAATACGAATTTTAAGGAGCAGTCTCTTACAGCCTTTGTTGACACTACGCACGCATGCGCGTTCCAATGTCACCCGAATCTTATAGATTTATTCTCATAAAATATTAATTTCGGATATTTGATATATATTACGAATATAAATTGCCCCGATCATTTCTTAAGTTAGATATTAAAAGAAAAGGAACCATCAGTTCTGTCGCAAATTCTCTGTTGAATAACAAGTCTTCACCTGAAAAATCTATGATTACACCTCCATATTTACCACATCTATACTGCAGCCAACACTTAGGAAGGATAAGCATTTGTGAAACTAGGATTTGAAATAATCGGTGAGTTTGTAGTGGACGTCTCCTCTACAACTGCGTATCCACATTCCGATGCGCCGCCGTATCCTAGCAACCAAGGGAGCGGCGACAGCAGATGTTACCGTAACCTAGCAACGAACCAAAGACCGGCGACTTTCTCGGGTTTTCCCAACATGACTCATAGAGGACTCACGGCTGCTGGGTATATAAGCTCTGTCTCTCCATTGAGATTCATTCTGGTCTCTCTTCTTGAACAAGCAACACCTCCAGCAAGCTCCACGCTGTCAGCATTCATTCAACCAGGAGGCCAGCAACAGGCAACATCTTCTCTAACGAAGCTCCTGCACATCTACCTCCTACAACACGCTACTCACCGAACGTCTCTACTGAGCAGCTCCTCACCACACGGCACCTCCAGCACCAGACTGTCTATCATATAACTTATATTATACAAGAAAACCACCTTAGAGTTTCCATCCATCCTGAGTGCTAGACAACATTATACCACGAACTCCTACAAATGGTGACTCCTGGAGATAAGCACTCACACAGGATGGAGGACGGACGGATCTCTCTGCCGATTTTCAACCACAACGTCGAGGACTGGCTATACCATGTGGAAGCAGCCCTCGCCGGTTCACGAGCGACCGACGAGCAAAAGTATGGCGCCCTGCTCTGTGCCTTGCCCACGGAAGTGGCCACGCGGGTCTCACAAACCATTTCCAACCCTCCAGATGACAACAAATTCGCTACCCTGCGGGCTGCCTTGAAGACGTGTTATCAACAGACCAGCCCCAATCTCCTGCAAGATCTATCCTCTATCTCCCTCGGGAACTCAACCCCGGGACGTCTCTGGGAGGAGATGTGTCGGCTGAACTCCCGTCACACAGACAGACTCCCCGACTCTATCCTGCGCCAGCTTCACGCACAAAAGCTACCCACAGAAGTACGCAACATCCTGTCCGCAGTAGATTACTCTACGACACCAGAACTATATGCAACCGCGGCAGATAGAATTTTTAACGAGTGCGCTGCTGCACCCCTTGCCGCCACGGTCACACCAGTACCTACCATCGAACTTGAAAGCCGGGTCAACACCCCTCAGCCGAGCAATACCTCACAAGACATCAAGGACCTGTTGCAAATTTTGAACCGCAGGATGGACACCATTGAGCAATTCTGCTCCTTCATACCCGCTGCTGCGCCAGTTCCTGACTCACACACTACGCCCTACAAGTTCCGACACACAGCAGCCAACCCCCAGCACAACAAATTTACCCTCTGCTGGTAACACCAGACTTTCGGCCGCAATGCTCGAAACTGTGAGCCCTATTGCACCTATTCGGGAAACGGCAACACTGGAGGCTGGTAGACGCCTCAGCCTCCGTCCCTCCAGGCGTCTCATTACTGCGCGTCACCGACCGCACCTCCGGCAAGAAGTTCCTCATCGACACAGGTTCATCGGTCAGCCTCATCCCTCCCTCACTACGAGACAAGTCAAAGCAACCCTTGTATGACCTGTTCGCTGCCAATGGTACCTCCATCGCCTCCTACGGCGTACGCACCCTCGCCTTAGACCTCGGTCTGCCCAAGACTCTGCATTGGTTATTCGTGATAGCAGACGTGTCTCAACCTATCCTTGGTTTCGACTTCCTCACCTTCCACAAGCTCGGCGTCAAACCAAGTCATCTATGCCTCATCCATGAGCCTACAGCACGCAAGATCCAGGGTTCTCGTGCCAGACACACCGACACTATCACCTGTCTTGCGTCTTCCAACGAGTTCTCCTCCCTGCTCGACGAATTCAAGGAGCTTTTCTCACCCCGAGTCTCCCTACCCCCACCACCTACATCGGGAAATTTCCACCACATCGAAACCAAAGGACCACCAGTCTTTTCACGCTCTCGCCGCCTGCGCCCTGAGCTCCTGTACACAGCCAAAGTAGAATTCAACAAACTACTGCAACACGGCATCATTCGCCCTTCAAGGAGTCCCTGGGCATCGCCTCTTCACATGGTTCCTAAGCGAACACCCGGCGAGTTGAGGGTGTGTGGTGACTACAGAGCCCTGAATCTCGTCACCAAACCTGACAGGTACCCTATTCCGCATGTCCAGGACTTTCACCACAAACTTCATGGCAAGACTATCTTCTCGAAGATCGACTTGGAGCGTGCCTTCCACCAGATCCCAGTAGCACCGGCAGATACCCAGAAGACAGCCATCACCACTCCGTTCGGACTCTTCGAGTACACTTTCATGAGTTTTGGCTTACGCAATGCAGCACAGACTTTCCAGAGGTTCATGGACCATATGCTTCGCGACCTCGATTTTGTCACCGTCTACATTGACGACATCCTCGTCGCATCTTCGACGCCTGCCGAGCACCGCCACCACCTACAACTCCTTCTCCAACGCCTGCAGAACAACAACATGAAAGTTCATCCTGCTAAGTGCGTCTTTGGAACCTCGGCCATCGATTTCCTCGGTCACAGAGTCTCGCCCAGTGGCATACAACCCCTACCACAGAAGATAACCGCGATTAGGGAGTTCCCCAAACCTGAAACGGCGAAGAAACTCCGAGAATTCCTGGGTTTAGTCAACTACTACCACCGCTTCATTGACAAAGCTGCCACCGTCCTAGCCCCCCTACACGACCTTCTCAAGGGACGCCCAAAGAAGTCTCACAAGTCTCTCATGTGGACTCAAGAGGCTACTACGGCATTCACCACTATCAAACAGCACATTACACGCCTCACCCTCCTGGCCCACCCCGCACCTAACGCCCGGACCACTCTCACAACAGACGCTTCTTCTACTGCAGTGGGCGCCGTCTTACAGCAGGAGATCAACGGAATATTCATGCCCATTGCTTTCTTCTCACAACGGCTTCAACCACCACACATCAAGTACAGCGCTTTTGATCGAGAACTCCTGGCCATATACCTGGCTGTCAAACATTTCCAGCACTTCCTCGAGGCCCGTCAGTTCACCATCTTCACTGATCACAAGCTCCTCGTCCACGCCTTCGCTTCAGCTTCCCAGTCACATACACCTCGTGTCCTAAACCACTTGGCTTACATCTCGGAGTTCTCCAGCGACGTCCAACACATTAAAGGCAGCCACAACGAGATCGCCGACGCCCTCTCTCGTTGTATATCCACCATTCTTCTCTCATCTCCACCCATTGATTATGGGCAGCTAGCCGCGGCTCAAGAGAAAGACGAAGACCTGGCAGCATACAAGACATCCCCCTCAGGCCTCATACTCCAAGAACTCCCTGTTCCTGGCACAAAGATAAAATTGTGGTGAGACGTATCCTGTGGACAGCCTAGACCGTTCGTGCCTCACGTCCACCGCCGCGCTGTTATCGACAGCATCCTTGGTCTCAGCCACCCGGGTGTGCGGGCTTCCCAGCGCCTCCTCACGCAACGTGTCGTCTGGCCCGGCATCAAGTCTGATACTAAGAAATGGGCTGCCCAGTGCCTGGCCTGCCAGTCCTCCAAAATACATCGTCACATACGGGCCCCCTTACAAGCCTTCCCTATTCCCAAAGGACGTTTTCAAGTAGTACACCTCGACATCGTGGGACCTCTACCATCATCCTACGGTAGCACCTACATCTTCACCTGCATCGACCGTTTCACCAGGTGGACAGAAGCAATTCCCATGCCCAACACTACAGCAGAGACTACTGTCCGCGCCTTCAGGTCCGGTTGGGTTTCCCGTTTTGGCCCCCCGCAACCGTAATCACTGACCGAGGAGTACAGTTTGAGTCACAACTCTGGCAGCACCTCCTACAGTTCCTCGGCACGTCTAGACAACGCACTACAGCATACCACCCTCAAGCCAACGGCATGGTAGAGCGTTTTCACCGGCAGCTGAAGGACGCATTCAAGGCACAGCACGACCCTTACAGCTGGACTGATGCGCTTCCCTTAGTGCTCCTCGGCATCCGTGCGTCACACAAGGAGGATATGGACAGTAGCCCAGCAGATCTGACACTAGGCGAGCCCCTTCGGCTACCCGGGGATTTCTCACTTCCTCCTGATCCCAACCAAACCACTCCAGCCGTTCGTCACGACTTACTCCAAAAGCTACGAGAAGCAGTTTCTGCATTCGGAGCTACTGCTCCACGCCAGCCTACTCGGCGCCCTGAACACATCCCTCCTGCACTACTCACAGCCGAGTATGTTTTCGTCAGGCATGATGCTCACCGCAACCCATTACAACGCCCCTACGATGGACCCTTCCAGGTGGTTACCCGTTCAGCAAAGTTCCTGACAATTATCCAGAATGGCAGACATGACACCGTCAGCATAGACCGAGTCAAACCGGCCGCCTTACCCGTCGGGCCCCCAGCCCAGCAGCACCATCAACAAACTACGCCTGCACCAGTCTACCCGCAGTTACCACCGGCAGCAACACCACGCCCACGACATTTCTGGGCACCCTCTTTTCACCCTCATGTACAACCTGCTCCTGTCAAAGACCCTCCTCCTGTCATAGAACCTGCTCCTGTCATAGACCCTCCGCCTGTCATAGAACCTGAACCTGTAATAGACCTCCCTTCTATCATAGAACCTGCTCCTGCCATGGACCCTCCTCCTGACACAGCCCCTTCAGCAGCAGAAGCACAACAACCATTGCTTGTACAACCTCCTCTAATCCCAAACCCTCTTTCTCCTCCTAATTCTCCCACAGGTTTTGTGTCACTAGACGGAGTTGTTACACATAGCGGTCGAGTCGTACATACACCTGCCCGGTATGTGTTATGTGTGGGACACAACCCGGACAACATCCAACCTCCCGCCGCTCCGGGAGGGGAGGGGGAGTATTGTAGTGGACGTCTCCCCTACAACTGCGTATCGGCATTCCGATGCGCCGCCATATCCTAGCAACCAAGCGAGCGGCGACAGCAGATGTTACCGTAACCTAGCAACGAACCAAAGACCGGCGACTTTCTCGGGTTTTCCCAACATGACTCATAGAGGACTCACGGCTGCTGGGTATATAAGCTCTGTCTCTCCATTGAAATTCATTCTGGTCTCTCTTCTTGAACAAGCAACACCTCCTCCAGCAAGCTCCACGCTGTCAGCATTCATTCAACCAGGAGGCCAGCAACAGGCAACATCTTCTCTAACGAAGCTCTTGCACATCTACCTCCTACAACACGCTACTCACCGAACGTCTCTACTGAGCAGCTCCTCACCACACGGCACCTCCAGCACCAGACTGTCTATCATATAACTTATATTATACAAGAAAACCACCTTAGAGTTTCCATCCATCCTGAGTGCTAGACAACATTATACCACGAACTCCTACAAGTTCATGTCTTCCTCCTCCTGACTTTTTGCCTATTTCTTCCTCCCTCACTGCTTTATCTCCCCTTCACCTCTTTATCTCCCCCTTTCCTGCCTGCACCCATCTCTCCTCTTCCCTGCCTTCATCTCTATTCCTTCCTGCCTCCATCTCTTCCCTCTTACTTACCTCCATCTCTTCTTTCCTCCCTGCCTCCCTCTGTTCCTCTCCCTCCCTAACTGCTTTCATGAACTATTCACTCTGCTGCTCCAAGCTCAGTTGCAGATCATTGTTCACTAATATCTTCTATATATCTTCTGTTACTGTAATGACCACGGTCGGACATGTTATTTAACGTAAAATCAGACGATTCATATTACGCTCAATAGCCCACAAATCATGTAACTATGCCTTCTTTATTAAGTCTTCCCTCTGAGGCGTCCGTTTTCTCATCGCTTCAAGACGCCTCAGTCCTCCGTTTTCCCATTTTCTCTGACTTCCTGAAACCAACCTTAGATATGTCTGATTACAGTTAAAGCATACAAGATCCTTTGTGAGTGATGTTGAAAGCTTTAACTGTCTTTATTGTTCGTAACACTTGTTAAGTAAGTGAGTGTCGAGTCTGCCAGTACGAATAGTGTCCAAGGATATTGTCCCTGGTTATAGCCATGCATTTCTAGGTACTACTGAAATTAGATTATTTTGATGCCCAAACATCAGCGAATCTGATGTTTGTAGTTTAGTTAGTGTCATTTGTCTGTTCAAGAAAGCCATTAATCTCCTGAAAGAACATGTCAAACTTCTTATCGCCAAGATCTTGTAGTGTATTCCTCTCCTACAAGCACCGAACCTTCTCGAATTCCCCAGCCTACGCCTCCAGCGCTGAAGGTTCCAAGTGTTCCCTGAAGAAAGCAGTGATGGGTAGGGAAACACCGGGTAACACTGAAGTCCATTTATTAAAGGATAGGAGAAATACAAGTGGTGACTAGCGTGTGCCATGCACGGCCCACAGAGTCAGACTGAGACTGCCTTGCCATATGGCAGCCTCGGGGCAATGTTGCCACATAACACGTGCGGTGTTGCCACGTAATTATATACATAGGTGCTACTTGGCACAGTAGCTTATATACAAGGTTGCTACTCGGCACAGTAGCTTAGATACATAACCTACATCTCCCTCCCCCCTCACGCTCATAGTCTTTGTCTTGAGCGGACTACTTAGTCCTAAGTCGCTCCGAGCGTCGAGGTGCACTGTGGGATGGATCCTCGTGAGGTGTAGGGGACTCGTCCTCGGTTAGGGGGCCAGCAGCAGGGGGTGGGACTGGCCGGAGGAAGCGGCGGTTCCTCCACCAGACACGGCCGCTCGGCATCCTGACCTTGTAGTCCCGCGACCGGCCGACGCCCATCACTATGCCCACCTTGTCCCAACGTGTCGTCGTCGGATCCTGGACGCGGACAAGGGCACCAATCTCCAGCGGCTGAAGAGGGCGGGCACGGTCGTCATACCGAGCCTTGGCGTCCTGGGCACGTGTAGCTGCGCGGCGGTCGCAGCTCTCGGCTCTGGTCTGCCACTCCTTTGCAAAGGCCTTGGCGTGTGCAGGAACGCAAGAGCGGAGAGGGTGACCATACAGGATCTGGGCAGGGGAGCGTCCTGTGTGGGTGGGAGTGGACGCGGGTTCTGGGCAGCTCTGTGCGGCAGCGCCAGGCGCATCGATCGTTGATTCACGCACCCTGCTGGCGGTGTATCGAGCAGCTGGGATCTGCTCGGGAAAGTCTCTGGGCACCACACCTAGCTCCTTGCAGTGCTCCCACAACAACAAGGGTGTAGCGAGAGTAGGCTGCACGTCGATCCATCCGTGACACGACCTGTCGCCGTAAGTGATCTCCGCTTGAAAGGTGCCCACAGCGTCCGGCATCTGGGAACCGTCCGCATTGTAGTACAGCAGCTGCGGCGGTGGTCCCAGGTCGCTTTTGGTGAGGCCCAGTTTCTGGAGGTGCTTCAGGCCTATCACCGTAGTATCAGCGCCGGTGTACGGTATCACCTCGATGTGACCCGACACATCATCGTATGTGATGGCGACGCGGATGGTAGGGGAAGGGGTAGTCCTGGGGCGTGTGGTCGAGTCCACCCTTTTGATGTGACTCAGCTGCTGCTTGGGGCTGCGTGGGCCATCTGAAGGGGGCTGTGTGCGAACCACCCCGAGGGAACTGCACTGCTTTCCTCCTCGTCTCGGGCTTTTGGGCTTGGGTTGGCGGCAGCACTTGTCGTAGTGTCCATAGCGACCGCAGGCCTGACACTTGCGGCCTCGTGCAGGGCACCTGCCTGTGTTAAACCAGTGGCCCTTACGGTCACACCCATGACACAGTGCTTCGGCGGCCGGGCATGTCTTGGAGCCATGCTGCTTTCCACAGCTGCCACGGGAAGCACTAGGCGGGGGTGTGGAAGAACGTGCGGCAGCCTTCACGTTGTTGGCCGCCTTCTTACCCTTCTTGTACTGAGAGATTGCTCTCACAGCAGGTGGGGCCCGTAAGGCAGAGGTGGCGGACTTGGTGGCTTCGTATGACCGACATTCAGTCACTACCACCTGGAGTGTGGAGGAAGCGTCCAGGGGGATGAGTCGCTGCACCAACTCTTCCTGCCTGACACCTGCCAAGATCCCGTGCTTGATCCAGGCTTCCTCACATTCCCGGCTGTGCGCCTTGCAGACGTCGATCTCCTCTGACAAACTCTTCAAACGTACAAAAAAGTCGTCAAAGAATTCGTTCTCCGCCTGCTTGCAGCTGGTGAAGGCGCGGCGACGCAAAGCCTCGTTATTCCGACCCTTAACGTGCTCCTGCAAAAGGTCGAGCACATCCATCACTGAAGAGGTAGAATCGGGAGGCACTTGCAACGTGTGCTCCAAAACTCTCTGGGTCTCCAGCGACAAACACATCCGCAGTTGGATGAGCTGTTTGTTTGGAGGCATGCTGTCAAGGTCCACCATCGTGAAGTAATCTGTCCAACGCCGCCTCCACTCACGAAAAAGCTGAAACGTGACGTCTGGTGAGAGGGGGGATGGGGGTTGAACAGATGCCTTGGGAGCTGTTGGAGTAGCAAGAGTACCTGGAGGACGCTGGTGTGGTGGAGGAGGGAGGGTACTGGCGCCTTGGTGTGCGTGTGAGGGAGGGTGGGTTAGCGCCAGGGTCGCCAATATTGCATCAAAGCGCGCCTTTTCCTCCTCTCTTCGTATCTCCTCCCTCAGAAATTCCTCCTCTCTTCGTATTTTCTCCCTCTGAAATTCCATCTCTCTGCGTCTCTCGTCCCTGTCGTCCAGCCACCTCAGAATTGTGGTAATGTCCGTCGCTGGAGGTGGAGGATAATAATAATAATAATAATAATTAACGGTTTATTGAAAAAGTTCTGCAGCCCGAAGGCTGAAAATATACATTGGACATAAATGACTTATTACATACATTGGTGGTTTAACAAAAGCCTTCATTAGAGAAAGGTAAAGGAACATACAGTGAACATACAGATTATTGTAGGTGTTGAACAGCAAACACGTAGTGTAGTAACTCCCTCCCAGATGGTGTTAGGAGGGACCTCACGTGGTGTAGTAGTTCCCTCACAGATGGTGTTATGAGGGGCCTCACGTGGTGTAGTAATTCCCTCACAGATGGTGTTATGCGGGGCCTCACGTGGTGGAGTAATTCCCTCACAGAGTGGTGTTATGAGGGGCCTCGTGGTGTAGTAATTCCTCACAGATGGTGTTATGAGGCCTCACGTGGTGTAGTAATTCCCTCACAGATGGTGTTATGAGGGCCTGTATGTAGTAATTCCCTCACAGATGGTGTTATGCGGGGCCTCACGTGGTGTAGTAATTATAGTAATTCCCTCACCAGATGGTGATTTATGGTGGCCCCCTCCACCACACCAGCGTACTCCAGGTACTCTTGCTACTCCAACAGCTCCCAAGGCATCTGTTCAACCCTCACCCTCCCTGTCACCAGACGTCACGTTTCAGCTTTTTCGTGAGTGGAGGCGGCGGTCCACAGATTGCTCCATGATGGTGGACCTTGATAGCATGCCTCCAAACAAACAGCTCATCCAACTGCGGATGTGTTTGTCGCTGGAGACCCAGAGAGTTTTGGAGCACACGTTGCAAGTGCCTCCCTATTCTACGTCTTCAGTGACGGATGTGCTCGACCTTTTACAGGAGCATGTTAAAGGTCGGAATAACGAGGCTTTGCATCACCGCGCCTTCACCAGCTGCAAGCAGGCAGAGAATGAATCTTTTGATGACTTTTTTGTACGTTTAAAGAGTTTGTCGGAGGAGACCGACGTCTGCAAGGCGCACAGCCAGGAATGTGAGGAAGTCTGGATCAAGCACGGGATCGTGACAGGTGTCAGGCAAGAAGAGTTGGTGCAGCGACTCATCCCCGTGGACGCTTCCTCCACACTCCAGGTGGTAGTGACTGAATGTCCGTCATACGAGGCCACCAAGTCCGCCACCTCTGCCTTACGGGCCCCACCTGCTGTGAGAGCTATCTCACAGTACAAGAAGGGTAAGAAGGAGGCAAACAACGTTAAGGCTGCCGCTCCTTCTTCCACGCCTCCGCCTAGTGCTTCCTGTGGCAGCTGTGGAAAGCAGCATGGCCCCAAGACATGCCCGGCCGCCGACGCACTGTGTCGTGGATGTGACCGTAAGGGCCACTGGTCTAACACAGACAGGTGCCCTGCATAAGGCCGCAAGTGTCAGGCCTGCGGTCGCTATGGACACTACGACAAGTGCTGCCGCCAACCCAAGCCCAAAAGCCCGAGACGAGGAGGAAAGCAGCGCAGTTCCCTCGGAGTGCTTCGCACACAGCCCCCTTCAGATGGCCCACGCAGCCCCAAGCAGCAGCTGAGTTACATGAGAAGGGTTGACTCTACCTCACGCTCCAGGGCTACCCCTTCCCCCACCATCCGCGTCGCCGTCACACACGGTGATGTGTCGGGTCACATCGAGGTGATACCGGACACCGGCGCTGATACTACAGTGATTGGGTTGAAGCACCTCCAGAAACTGGGCCTCACCAAACGCGGCCTGGGACCACCGCCGCAGCTGCAGTACTACAATGCGGCCGGTTCCCAGATGCTGGACGCTGTGGGCTCCTTTCAAGCAGAGATCACCTATGGCGACAGGTCGTGTCACGGATGGATCGACGTGCAGCCTACTCTCGCTACACCCTTGTTGTCGTGGGAGCACTGCAAGGAGTTAGGCGTGGTGCCCGGAGACTTTCCTGAGCAGATCCCAGCTGCTTGGTACACCGCCAGCAGGGTGCGGGAATCAATGAGCGACGCGCCTGGAGCTGCCGCACAGAGCTGCCCAGAACCCGCGTCCACTCCCGCCCCGCCTCCACCCAAGTCACGGCTGCTTCCTCTTCACAGCGAGACGTCTCCTTCAGCCGCAAGGGCCTACTTCCTGAAGGAGTACTCGGAAGTGCTGGTGACGAAGGAGGCCCTACGGACCGCGCCAGTGAAGGCTATGGCGGGTCCGCCTATGAGGATACACCTGCGGGAAGATGCGCAGCCGTTTGCCATACACACTCCCCGGTTGATCCCTCTCACCTTCAGGGATTCAGTCAAGAAGGAACTGGATTCCATGGTGGCCCAGGGTGTCATCGTACCCGTTGGTGACGACCTGTCCCCTTGGTGCCACCCTCTAGTCTCTATGGCTAAGACTAACGGTGGAGTGTGGATTTCTACCGACTTGTCTAAGCTTAACAGCCAGGTGTCCCATCCCGCCCACCCTTCATCCACTCCTTTTGCAGCTATAAGGAGTGTGGACCCGAAGGTACGGTACTTTTCGACAATGGACGCCCTCTGTGGTTACTGGCAGATCCCACTGAAGAAGGAGGATCAGCCACTGACCACTTTCATCACGCCTTACGGACGCTTCCGCTACTGCCGTGGCCCTATGGGATTCGCTGCTACGGGGGACGCCTTCTGTCTCCGTGGTGACATGGCACTTCAAGGCGTGACCAACTGCTGACCAGGTGTAGGACGCACGGCATCACTCTGAATGCCGAGAAGTTCGTCTTGGCCGCACCTGCAGTGTCTTTCTGCGGCTACCGACTCTCAGGGGATGGCATTGCTGCTAACCCGGAGAAAGTTCACGCCATAGCGGACTTTGCGAAACCTGCCAACCTTACGGATCTCAGGTCTTTCATGGGCCTGGTGAACCAGCTGGCAGAATTTTCTCCTGACGTCTCCGCCGCTGCCGGGCCTCTCCGCCCCCTGATGAGCCCCAAGAGGACGTTCACGTGGACCCCTGACCACGACCTCGCCTTTCATAAGGTGAAGGAGGCCCTGTCAAGTCCACCTATCCTCACTACTTTCGACCCAGCGCTCCCCACCGTCCTCCAGACAGACACCTCGCGCCTGTACGGGGTTGGTTACGCCCTTCTCCAGGATCACGGTGGAGGAAAGTACCGGCTCGTACAGTGTGGCTCTCGCTTCCTCACCGATGCCGAGTCTCGCTACGCTACCATCGAGCTGGAGCTGCTGGCAGTGGTATGGGCCTTATCGAAGTGCAAGTTTTACTTGATTGGCCTACAGCACTTCGACCTCATCACAGACCACAGGCCCTTGGTCCCCATTCTTAACCACTATTCGCTGGACGCCATCGAGAATCCCCGCCTCCAGCGCCTGAAGGAGAAGATTTTGGCCTTCGTCTTCACCGTGGCTTGGCGCGCAGGTAAGGAGTTGTGCATCCCGGATGCCTTCTCCCGCGCCCCAGTCAGCCGCCCTACACTTGAAGACGAGATGCTCAGCACCGAGGCCGGTTTCTCCGTCAGCAACATCGTCACCTTGCAGGCCGTACAGTCCCTCACCAGCACCCAGGCCTCAGTGTCGCCACCCGACAGCGATCATGGCCCTTGAGGAACTACAGACCGCGGCACGCGACGACCCCTCCTACACTCAGCTCTTGGAGAGTGTGAGGACTGGGTTCCCTCGCGACCGTTTTGACCTCCACAACGCCCTACGCCCGTATTGGAAGATACGTGAGGACCTCTACGCAGATGGGGACCTCGTCCTGTATGGTGCCCTTGTGGTCGTCCCTGCAGCTCTCCGTCATCGCGTTCTGACCCACTTACACGACAGCCATCGTGGAGCAGAGGCCACCAAGAGCCGCACAAGGCAGGCTGTGTACTGGCCCGGCATTGACGCTGTTATCATCAATACGGTCCGTGCCTGTGAGCCGTGCCAGATCATGCAGCCCAGTCAACAGCAGGAGCCCCTCTTGTGCGACGACGAACCCACCAGGCCCTTCGAGTCCGTGTCTGCTGATTCTCTTCAGCACAGCTGGGAAACATTTCCTAGTTGTCGCCGACCGACTCTCTGGCTGGCCTGTGGTGGTAATCTGTGGCTCGGACACGACGTCCGCGGCCACCATTCGCCACTTCCGGCACCTCTTTCGTGACCTGGGCGTCCCCGTACGTCTGCGGACGGACGGTGGGCCACAGTTCACCAGCCGGGACTTCACAGGATTCCTGGAGCGTTGGGGAGTCCGCCACATCGTGCCAACACCCCATTACCCACAGTCAAACAGCCATGCCGAGGCTGCGGTCAAGACAGTCAAGCACCTCATCCTCAAGGTGGCCCCTTCAGGCAACATAGACTGTGAGGCATTTGACAAAGGACTCCTGGAGTTACGTAATACTCCCACCCACACAGGACGCTCCCCTGCCCAGATCCTGTATGGTCACCCTCTCCGCTCTTGCGTTCCTGCACACGCCAAGGCTTTTCGAAGGAGTGGCAGACCAGAGTCGAGAGCTGCGACCGCCGCGCCACTACACGTGCCCAGGACGCCAAGGCTCGGTATGATGACCGTGCCCGCCCTCTTCAGCCGCTGGAGATTGGTGCCCTTGTCCACGTCGAGGACCAGATGACGACACGTTGGGACAAGGTGGGCATAGTGATGGGCGTCGACCGGTCGCGGGACTACAAGGTCATGATGCCGAGCGGCCGCGTGTGGTGGAGGACCCGCTGCTTCCTCCGGCCAGTCTCACCCCCTGCTGCTGGCCCCCTGACCTAGGACGAGTCCCCTACACCTCACGAGGATCCGCCCCACAGTGCACCTCGACGCTCGGAGCGACTTAGGACTAAGAAGTCCGCCCAAGACAAAGACTATGAGCCTGAGAGGAGGAGGGAGATGTAGGTTATGTATCTAAGCTACTATGCCGAGTGGCAACCTTGTATATAAGCTACTTTGCCGATTAGCATCTATGTATGTAATTACGTAGCAAAAATGCATGTGTTATGTGGCAACATTGCCCCGAGGCTGCCATATGGCAATGCAGCCTCAGTCTGACTCCATGGGTCGTGCATGGCACTTCATACGCATGCGGCTCACTACCTGTATCTCTCATATCCGTTAATAAATGGACTTAAGTGTTACCTGGTGTTTCCCTACCCATCACTGCCTTCTTCAGGGAACACTTGGAACCTTCAGTCATCTATACAGCAATACTATGACTGTTTGTGTTCGTGTGTGTGTTGCCTCGTGATAGTTAGAGTTGGCCCCCGTCCAGAAAGGACACTGTACTAACCTCCAGCACCGACCCAGGTGGGCTAGAGAATATGGTTTCCGAGTGTACCACTGTTTTAGGTTCTTTGTACCATTCTGTGTTGTACCATTGTTCCAGTACCAAGATATATATCATGGTTAAATGAACACTGATGTAACAGGTTTAATTTTCCTTCCTGTATCTGGTGAAGTAACAACGTCTCTAATTGGCTCATTGAAGCTACGATACAAAGGTAGATTCTCGAACTTTCAGATGTTAATTTTTCCCTGAACTGAAGTTGCAAAAACCCTTTCACTTAAGCCACGACACAAAAAAGGATTCTCAAATGTTTGTAAGGTAAAATTTAAATCGTAATTAGTGAGGTAAAAACATATCCACCTAAATCGATTTAAACTAGGCTGTAAAGATAATTGTGACGTGTAAGAATAGACTTGAGTAGTGCGCTTAAGCTACGATAAAAAAAAATCTTTACAAATTTATTCTTAATTTTTTTTTTAGGTATAAGGTCTTATATGACATTCAAATTAACTATGAATATATACTGATAAATTTTACCATAATATAAAAAAAAACATTATTCCATGCATACAAATTTTACAATAAGATTGTTTCAGCGTCCGGAACCAGATGTCGTAGGGAGTGGAAGCTACCTGAGATTGGGTTAAGGCCTCAGGTAATTAAAAGCTTTGCTGCGTAAGTTAAGGCCTCAGGTAATTAAAAGTTTCACGGGATTTTTGAGCGCGTGACTTGGATGCATCCAATTTCTTAAGGAAACGATAACCATCTCCCTCCTCGCTGTGGTGTTACTGCCGCTGTTACACCTCGAGCCTGTCACCCTCAGAGGGAATTATCGGTAATTTGGGAGGTGTATATCGGGAGTTTTGGTGAAATTAACTGTAAATTTGGAGGGATTATCGGGATTGTAGGTGTTATTATGAGTTTAAGTGGAATTTTTGTGAATTTAGGAATTGTTACTGCAAATCTAGGTGGAATTAACGGGAATTAGAAGGAATTTATCGCGAATTTAGAACGAATAATGGAGACTCAAGCAAAGAGAGAGAGAGAGAGAGAGAGAGAGACCTTTACATTAAGATAGGCAATGAGGTAGTGGAGATACACATTCTAACTTAATCTCGCTCTCTCTCTCTCTCCACTATATCACTAACACTTCAAGTAGATTATTATTGACGCTTTCTTTCTACAGATTGACAAAGGGAAAACTATCCGACCCCCCCCCCCCTACATCTCCCAGCGAGGTTCCCGATGTCAGAGAAACGTGTCATATAAACCTTCATCTTGTTGTGCGTACCTGTTGGCTGTTGAGCTTACCCCATCCCCTTTCTCTCTTCTCTCCTCCTCCCCTTTTTTCTCTTATCCTACTCCCCTTCTCATATTATCTCTCTTCATTCTCCTCTTCTTTCTTCTCTACAACCCTATCCTCTTCATTCCCCCCACCTCCACCCTCTCCATTCTCTCAATCAACCCACTCTGCCTAGGCCCTAGACATATGGCTACTAACAGGTCAAACAGCGTGTGCCGTTTCCGTAAACTGTTATTATCAGATCCCATAGTGTTGAGGTACAGGAGGCTGTCTAGTGATTGGTAAGAAGACACATTTTGTCATGATACACTTAACACACACTTATGGCTGGTTGTATACTTAACACTTATGTCTTGTTGTACACTTAACACTTATGTCTTGTTGTACACTTAGCACTTATGTCTTGTTGTACACTTAACACACACTTATGTCTTGTTGTATATTTAACACTTATGTCTTGTTGTACACTTAACACTTATGTCTTGTTGTACACTTAACACACACTTATGTCTTGTTGTATACTTAACCCTTATGTCTTGTTGTACACTTAACACTTATGTCTTGTTGTACACTTAACACACACTTATGTCTTGTTGTATACTTAACACTTATGTCTTGTTGTACACTTAGCACTTATGTCTTGTATACTTAACACTTATGTCTTGTTGTACACTTAACACACACTTATGTCTTGTTGTATACTTAACACTTATGTCTTGTTGTACGCTTAACACTTATATCTTATTGTACACTTAATGCACACTTATGTCTTGTTGTACACTTAACACTCACACTTATGTCTTGTTGTACACTTAACACTCCCACTTATGTCTTGTTGTACACTTAACACTTATGTCTTGCTGTACACTTAACACACACTTATGTTTTGTTGTATACATAACACTTGTCTTGTTGTACACTTAGCACTTATGTTTTGCTATACACTTAACACAGACTTATGTCTTGTTGTATACTTAACACCTATGTCGTGTTGTACACATAACACTTATGTCTTGTTGTACACTTAACTCACACTTATATCTTGTTTTATATATAGGTTATGTATCTAAGCTACTGTGCCGAGTAGCATTTATATAGTATGTAATTACGTGGCAACACTGCACGTGTTATGTGGCAACATTGCCCTGAGGCTGCCATATGGCAATTCGGCCTCAGTTTGACTCTGTGGGTCGTGCAAAGCACACGCTAGTCACTACTTGTATTTCTCTTATCCGTTAATAAATGGACTTCAGTGTTACCAGGTGTTTCCCTACCCATCACTGCCTTCTTCAGGGAACACTTGGAACCTTCATGGCGCAGTGAGTAGGATCTGTGGACTTGCAAGTGTTGTAAACAATGCCGACTGCCGCTGATGTGCGCGTCGACTCTGGTGTGTTGTGTTGTGTTGCGTTGTGTTTCACCGAGACGTGCAGTGTTGCGCCGTCACAATGCGTTTTAGTGAAGGTGGCAGTGTTAGTGTCAGTGTATTAGTGTGTCTAGAGCTGAGAGTTGAGCATTGGCCTGTTTTTTGCGGTACCCACGGAGCACGCAGGCGTACACCCTTCTCGTGTGACATCCTGGGAGACACTAACGTTCTTACCTCCGCGGCGGCTCTAGCCACCTGCATTAAGGCCACCACGATCTGCTCTCTCAGACAGACACACACACACACGCACGCACGCACTCACGGACAGAACAGTGGACTCTATGCGTTATTTCTGCGCTGTTTACGTCATATATATGTGGTTCGAGCTGATGAGGCGCCACTTTATAGACTAAACAGCGCAGTTCAAGCATACTAAGATGGGCGGTAAGAAGGGACAACGTCAAGATGGGAGACACGACTCCCCACCTTCCCCTCCACCGGGCGCAGACTCTCATCCTCCACCTCCAGCGACGGACAGTGCCACATTTCTGAGATGGATGGACGACAGGGACGAGAGATGCAGAGAGATGGAACTTCAGAGGGAGGAGATACGAAGAGAGGAGGAAAAGGCGCGCTTTGATGCAATATTGCCGACCCTGGCGCTAACCCACCCTCCCTCACTCGCAGTTATCGCGCACCAAGGCGCCAGTACCCTCCCTCCCCCACCACACCAGCTACCTCCTGACCTCAGTTGTGTTCTGACCTTAGAGTTGTGTTCTGACCTCTCAGTTGTGTTCTGACCTCACAGTTGTGTTCTGACCTCACTAGGGGAAAGGTCACGGCAGGGTTAGCTCCGGAGGGATAATTATCAGATATGGCCAGAGCTATGTGCGGTCTTGGGTATGAGAGTTTGTTGACCAAACTGGAGTGGTCCAAGGAAGAACTGGCGAGGGCCAAGTTAGAAATTGAGAGGGCCACGTTGGAGAACTTGAAATTAAGGAAAGAGCTGGCGATGTTAAAAGGAGAGGCTGGACGAGTAAAGCCAGTGTCTGACGAAAAATCAAGCGAGTGGAAAATTGTGAGTAGTGTGAAGACAAAGCTGGTGGTGAAGAAGCACACGAAGGATACCACAACAACGACAACAACAGCTAAGTGTACCAACCCGTTCAGTCCCTTGATAGACGAATTGGACGTTAGTGATTTGATTTTGATTTTGATTTTGCCGCTTGCAGCGGCTACTTTATTGTGCACCCCACACTCATCCTGTGAGCGGTAGCGCAAAAGGATTACAGAGTAGGGTTTACAAAGGGTCATAATAATTAACCCCGGTTGTCAGGATATTATGGCACCGAAAGTTACACAGTATTTCATTTACATTATTTGTTTAGTTCTATACATAAAGGGTAACTTATTCACAAATGCGTGAGAACAGGCGTGTGAGGCAGTATGTCTGGCCTCACACTTTGTTATTCACATTTACGTGGGAGGTATTCAAGCACATTGCGTATTTGGTTCTGTACATGAGAACTGATATAGTTACTGAGTGCAAAAAAGTGGATACAATCTTAATATGTCGGCTATCTTGCCATTAGAGATGAAGTGTTGTGCCATTTCACACACAGTGTGCTTGGACCTGTCCCTAAAAGGTTCTATCTTCACACAGTCGAGGACGTAGTGTTCAAGTGTGTGGCCATATGTATGGCCACACACTTTACATTTAGTTTTGTTTACATCTGCTTGAGGAACATACTGCCAGAGGTACTTATATCCTAACCTTAATCTAGCGGTTACAACATCTTGTAATCTAGTGATCTTGTTACTTGCTCCATATACATGTTTCACTTGATACATCTCATCATGGTAAACTATGGATCGACTAGTGCCTGTTTGCACTTGTCTACTTGCGTCAAACTCATCAATAAGTTCTTTCCTAATTACAGTTTTAAGGGTTCTTTTTGACAGACCCAAATTGTATTCAACGGTGTCTTTGTTAGACGCGAGTTTGGCGAGGGCATCAACTCTGTCATGTTTTATGAGGCCTATGTGAGAGGGGATCCACAACAGTTTGACCTTGACACCCCGGTCAACAAGGCACGCATATTTGTGTCTGGCTTCAGAGACAAGATCGTGACAACCTGAGTCGAGGGTACCAAGGGCAAGTAGTGAGGATAGAGAGTCAGTGATGATGAGACTCTCAGTAACAGTGGTTTCAATGAATTTAATAGCTGTGAGTATGGCAACTAATTCAGTTTGTAGAGTGGATGCCCAGTTGTTAATTCTAACTCCTTTCTCAATTATATTACCGTCAGGTTGAGTCACAACAATAGCACTTCCAGCCTCCAGCCCTCCCACAGGCGGTGTTTAGAGATCCATCAGTGTAGATGGTCTGTGTGATATTATCATCAGTCTGTAGAGTGTGTATGTGTTCAAGGGCTCTCAATTTGGCAGTGTGTTGGAGATAAATGCTTTGTATAATTAATTTTTTAGGCGGATACGTCAGTATTGTGATATCAAAAGGAACTGTCCGCCAG
>NW_024716030.1:0-8535 GCF_018991925.1 Homarus americanus | reverse complement strand
AGTTGATGGGAGGAGAACCAGGGGAAGGTAGAGACTGGGATGGGTGAATAGAATTAAAAACTTGGTCTCTTAACATTGACAACACAACATACATATATTGTTTCTCATATTTGTTTATTTCTTTATGGTTCTTTATTATTATTTTTGCAGTGTTATTATTATTATTGATATAATTATTTCATTATTTTTATTTTTGTATTTTTTAATTTTACTTATCTAAATTATTATTATTATTATTATTATTATTATTATTATTATTATTATTATTATTATTATTATTATTATTATTATTATTATTATTATTATTATTATTATTATTAAATTTTCGCCCCCCAGGCCCCGATGTGGGTTAGTGACCTGTGCCCGGGTGGGCTAATCCCCGTAAAAAAAAATAGAAGAGGAAAATTAAGCTATATAATAAATAATATTAATTTTTATTTCAGTCAAAAATAAATTGACCCTACAGGTGCCGCGGCGGCTGGTTCACAAAAATCAATCCTGGTTGACAAACTGGATTGCTAGGCAAATCAAGAGATATCGTTTGGCTTCTGATATGACCCGGTCTGGGCAGACCGGGTGACAGCGCTGTTGTTTAAGATTAGTGTAGTTGTTGCCACTGGGTGCTTCACGAGTCCATTTAAGGCCTGGGTAGCAGTATTGTTGGCTGTTTGGCTAGCCAACTCTCACGGTGGGTTTAAAACCTCGAGCAGTCATGAGTCTCCCCAACTTAATGTTGTTATATCTTTCTAGACCATTTTGGCGGCAGTATTCTCTGTATTCGTTAAATAAGTCATTTTGACGGACCAGTTCATTATGGTCGAGCGAAGTGGAGACGAAGCTTTCCAAAAAGGTTGAAATTGGATCTATTATTTCACCAGTAATTTTGGCTCTTTTTGGTTCGTTCTGATCTTGCTCTTCTAATTTTCGTTTTCCACTAATGACACTATCAGAGTGCATGCTGTATACGGCAGAATATGGGTGCCATGGCACGACTTCCATACAAGGTTGGAAGACGATTCCCTTATATCCGTACTTCTGGCCCTTACCGTTTATCCCGCCGATACGGGAGGGGGACTTCACACCCTTTTTTGCCAGTGTTCGCCCAACATTAACAATGGTAGCTGGCATTAGACCTCGGCATTTACAATACATCTTATACTTGTGATAGAGATCATCACGCAGTATCACATCGGTTTTACACCCAGTGATTTGTAGTTTCTGGTTAACGAATTCCAGGAATCCTTTTGTCTCAATGCAACGTCTTTGGGTTCGTTGTTCTTGCATTTTGTCATGCAGAATTTACTCAGACACCAGCAGCCATCCTCTCCTCTGGATAAATCGTAATTTATGTAGTAAGAGGCATTTGATGAGAATTGTGTCGTGTTGTAATAATGATGGTTATTATAGTGATGTTGTTTGTTTTGTAGTGATGATGTTTGTGTTATAGTGATGATGTTTGTGTTATAGTGATGATGTTTGTGTTATAGTGATGATGTTTGTGTTATAGTGATGTTTGTGTTGCAGTGAAAATCATAGTGTTGTGTTGATGATGGCTGTGTTGTAGTGATGATGTTTGTATTATAGTGATGATGTTTGTATTATAGTGATGTTGTTTGTGTTATAGTGATGATGTTTGTGTTATAGTGATGATGTTTGTGTTATAGTGATATTTGTGTTGCAGTGATAATCATAGTGTTGTGTTGATGATGGCTGTGTTGTAGTGATGATGTTTGTACTATAGTGATGTTGTTTGTGTTATAGTGATGATGTTTGTGTTATAGTGATGTTTGTGTTGCAGTGATAATCATAGTGTTGTGTTCATGATGGTTGTGTTGTAGTGATGATGTTTGTTATAGTGATTATGTTTGTGTTGTAGTGATGGTGTTTATGTTATAGTGGTGATGTTTGTGTTGTAGTGATGATGTTTGTGCTATAGATATGTTTGTGTTGTAGTGGTGTTTGTATCATAGTGATGATGTCTGTGTTATAGTGATGATGTTTGTGTTATAGTGATGTTTGTGTTGCAGTGATAATCATTGTGTTGTGTTGATGATGGCTGTGTTGTTGTGATGATGTTTGTATTATAGTGATGTTGTTTGTGTTTTAGGGATGATGTTTGTGTTGTAGTGATATTTGTGTTGCAGTGATAATCATAGTGTTGTGTTGATGATGGCTGTGTTGTAGTGATGATGTTTGTACTATAGTGAAGTTGTTTGTGTTATAGTGATGATGTTTGAGCTATAGTGATGTTTGTGTTGCAGTGATAATCATAGTGTTGTGTTGATGATGGTTGCGTTGTAGTGATGATGTTTGTTATAGTGATTATGTTTGTGTTGTAGTGATGGTGTTTATGTTATAGTGGTGATGTTTGTGTTGTAGTGATGATGTTTGTGCTATAGAAATGTTTGTGTTGTAGTGGTGTTTGTATTATAGTGATGATGTCTGTGTTATAGTGATGATGTTTGTGTTATAGTGAAGATGGTTGTGTTATAGTGATGATGTTTGTGTTATAGTGATGATGTTTGTGTTGTAGCGATGATGTTTGTGTTGTAGCAATGATGTTTGTGTTGTAGCGATGATGCTTGTGTTGTAGCGATGATGTTTGTGTTATAGTGAAGATGGTTGTGTTGTAGTGATGATGTTTGTGTTGTAGCGATGATGTTTGTGTTATAGTGAAGATGGTTGTGTTATAGTGATGATGTTTGTGTTATAGTGAAGATGGTTGTGTTATAGTGATGATGTTTGTGTTGTAGTGATGATGTTTGTGTTGTAGCGATGATGTTTGTGTTGTAGCGATGATGTTTGTGTTATAGTGAAGATGGTTGTGTTGTAGTGAGGCCTTTGAAATGTGGTGTTACAAGCATATGCTATGAATATACTGACAGGAAAACAAAACAAGAAATACCAAGATAAGCAAAAACTTCAAGAGAAATACTTGAAATATACTGAGAAAAAAAGAAAGATACTTGTGGTCATATAATTAGGAATGAGGGGATAATAACAGAAATATTAGTGGACAAAGTTGATGGGAGGAGAGCCAGGGGAAGGTAGAGACTGGGATGGGTGAATAGAATTAAAAACTTGGTCTCTTAACATTGACAACACAACATACATATATTGTTTCTCATATTTGTTTATTTCTTTATGGTTCTTTATTTTATATTTGCAGTGTTATTATTATTATTGATATAATCATTTCATTATTTGTATTTTTGTATTTTTTAATTTTACTTATCTATTAATTATTATTATTTATTCTTCTTATTATTATTATTATTATTATTATTATTATTATTATTATTATTATTATTATTATTATTATTATTATTATTATTATTATTATTATTATTATTATTATTATTATTATTATTATTATTATTATTATTATTATTATTATTATTATTATTATTATTATTATTATTATTATTATTATTATTCTTATTATTATTATTATTATTATTATTATTATTAAATTTTCGCCCCCCAGGCCCCGATGTGGGTTAGTGACCTGTGCCCGGGTGGGCTAATCCCCTTAAAAAAAAAATAGAAGAGGAAAATTAAGCTATATAATAAATAATATTAATTTTTATTTCAGTCAAAAATAAATTGACCCTACAGGTGCCGCGGCGGCTGGTTCACAAAAATCAATCCTGGTTGACAAACTGGATTGCTAGGCAAATCAAGAGATATCGTTTGGCTTCTGATATGACCCGGTCTGGGCAGACCGGGTGACAGCGCTGTTGTTTAAGATTAGTGTAGTTGTTGCCACTGGGTGCTTCACGAGTCCATTTAAGGCCTGGGTAGCAGTATTGTTGGCTGTTTGGTTAGCCAACTCTCACGGTGGGTTTAAAACCTCGAGCAGTCATGAGTCTCCCCAACTTAATGTTGTTATATCCTTCTAGACCATTTTGGCGGCAGTATTCTCTGTATTCGTTAAATAAATCATTTTGACGGACCAGTTCTTTATGGTCGAGCGAAGTGGAGACGAAGCTTTCCAAAAAGGTTGAAATTGGATCTATTATTTTACCAGTAATTTTGGCTCTTTTTGGTTCGTTCTGATCTTGCTCTTCTAATTTTCGTTTTCCACTAATGACACTATCAGAGTGCATGCTGTAAACGGCAGAATATGGGTGCCATGGCACGACTTCCATACAAGGTTGGAAGACGATTCCCGTATATCCGTACTTCTGGCCCTTACCGTTTATCCCGCCGATACGGGAGGGGGACTTCACACCCTTTTTTGCCAGTGTTCGCCCAACATTAACAATGGTAGCTGGCATTAGACCTCGGCATTTACAATACATCTTATACTTGTGATAGAGATCATCACGCAGTATCACATCGGTTTTACACCCAGTGATTTGTAGTTTCTGGTTAAAGAATTCCAGGAATCCTTTTGTCTCAATGCAACGTCTTTGGGTTCGTTGTTCTTGCATTTTGTCATGCAGTATTTACTCAAACACCAGCAGCCATCCTCTCCTCTAGATAAATCGTAATTTATGTAGTAAGAGGCATTTGATGAGAATTGTGTCGTGTTGTAATAATGATGGTTATTATAGTGATGTTGTTTGTTTTGTAGTGATGATGTTTGTGTTATAGTGATGAGGTTTGTGTTATAGTGATGATGTTTGTGTTATAGTGATGATGTTTGTGTTATAGTGATGAGGTTTGTGTTATAGTGATGATGTTTGTGTTATAGTGATAATCATAGTGTTGTGTTGATGATGGCTGTGTTGTAGTGATGATGTTTGTATTATAGTGATGATGTTTGTATTATAGTGATGTTGTTTGTGTTATAGTGATGATGTTTGTGGTATAGTGATGTTTTTGTTATAGTGATGATGTTTGTGTTATATTGATATTTGTGTTGCAGTGATAATCATAGTGTTGTGTTGATGATGGCTGTGTTGTAGTGATGATGTTTGTATTATAGTGATGATGCTTGTATTATAGTGATGTTGTTTGTGTTATAGTGATGATGTTTGTTTTGTAGTGATGATGTTTGTGTTATAGTGATGAGGTTTGTGTTATAGTGATTATGTTTGTGTTATAGTGATAATCATAGTGTTGTGTTGATGATGGCTGTGTTGTAGTGATGATGTTTGTATTATAGTGATGTTGTTTGTGTTATAGTGATGATGTTTGTGGTATAGTGATGTTTTTGTTATAGTGATGATGTTTGTGTTATAGTGATATTTGTGTTGCAGTGATAATCATAGTGTTGTGTTGATGATGGCTGTGTTGTAGTGATGATGTTTGTATTATAGTGATGATGTTTGTATTATAGTGATGTTGTTTGTGTTATAGTGATGATGTTTGTACTATAGTGATGTTGTTTGTGTTATAGTGATGATGTTTGTGTTATAGTGATGATGTTTGTGTTATAGTGATGATGTTTGTACTATAGTGATGATGTTTGTGTTATAGTGATGATGTTTGTGTTATAGTGATGTTTGTGTTGCAGTTATAATCATAGTGTTGTGTTGATGATGGCTGTGTTGTAGTGATGATGTTTGTATTATAGTGATGATGTTTGTGTTATAGTGATGTTTGTGTTGCAGTGATAATCATAGTGTTGTGTTGATGATGGTTGTGTTGTAGTGATGATGTTTGTTATAGTGATTATGTTTGTGTCGTAGTGATGGTGTTTATGTTATTGTGGTGATGTTTGTGTTGTAGTGATGATGTTTGTGCTATAGAAATGTTTGTATTGTAGTGGTGTTTGTATTATAGTGATGATGTCTGTGTTATAGTCAGGGCTGTGGAGTCGAAGACAAAACCTTCGACTCCGACTCCTCAAATTTTTCCGACTCCGACTCCGACTCCTTGGCCTATTTGTAACAACTATTTCTACCATCCTAATTGTAATTTGTATGTTGTAACCTGCATAGGTAAAAAGTAAAACACCGTGGCTATACTGCTACAGCTTTATTAATGATCTGGACGATATTTAAGAACTACAAAAAGATGATAGGCTTGACTTTCAAAGTTTCAATCAAAAGAAAAATAAATTTATTAAGAATTCAAGATATTAACTAGAAAACACCATTTACATGTATATCTAAAAGTTCGATCTCAGCATATGAATTTTGTTTAAGCTCATAATCTGATGTGGATCTAAATGATGATCCTACAATTCCTTTTAAAGTAAAGTTATATATTTATGTACATTAAAGAAATGAATACCTTATTAAGGAAAATGGATAAACCTTACATGATTAAGTTATTAAATTAAATTTGCCTTAATCTCACCAAAAACAGGTTGTAGCTAATTGTTTTGTAGCTGAGAGCCTCTGTGCAGTTTTCAACGAAACAAAATTTGATATAATTCAAAATTTCAAATGGTAAAGAAGAGACTATCGTCCAAAATTATAGTGCTATACTGTGCCTGCTACAATAAATTCATAATAATGCTTATAAAATGGAAATAAATTCTTTTAATAATTTAAGAAAATTAGTGGGATCAGTGGAATCACTGCAATGAATATGCCTGAGTTCATATATTTGTTCTTAGGAACAGAATAGCTTCAGTCGGAGTCGGAGTCGGAGTCTGGACAATTTTACCGACTCCGACTCCGACTCCACAAGCCGAAATTTCCTCCGACTCCTCGACTCCGACTCCGACTCCGACTCCACAGCCCTGGTTATAATTGTTTGTGTTGTTATTGTTGTTGATGTTGTTGTCTTTTGTTGTTGTTGTCTTGTGTTGTTGTTGCTGTTGTTGTCTTTGTTGTAGTTGTTCTTGTAGTTTTGGGTATTTTTGGTGATATTATTATTATTGTTAATGTATTTATTATTTTTTTATTTGTTGTTGTTGTTGTTGTTGTTGTTTGTAGGGTATTTTCAAAGGTATTCAATTAACTTTTCCCATATGTCTGTGTCTGTCTGTCTGTCTGTGTGCTTGTATGCATTCAATTGTGTTTCAGTATATTGTTCTCTCTCTCTCTCTCTCTCTCTCTCTCTCTCTCTCTCTCCATTATCTCACTCTCCTTCTCACTCTCTTTTTCTCTCTCGTTCAGCTCATGCTCAGACTGTTGGCTTTGCTAGTCGTCAATTCTAAAAACCTTTCACCTTTACACCTTTCCAGCCTTCACAATGCAGCATGACAAATTGACACGCAGGTCTTGTGTCTCTCTCCTTGTATAGAGAGAGAGAGAGAGAGAGAGAGAGAGAGAGAGAGAGAGAGAGAGAGAGAGACCATTCAATCAACACCAACAATGCCTCATCGACCAACATCACAGCCTCAATACCTTCACTCTCTCTTTACTTAATTTCCAATATAAAACTTTTATATCCAGTGATCTAATTAAAACTTTTATTGTATTCTTTTGTATTCTTTCTTATTTTGTATTTTTTTTCTTCACCCTCTTGTCTGTCGATCTAATTGTCAATAAAAATCCATTCACGGTTTTTCATTTTTTTTCTCGACTATTGTGAGTTTAGGAACGTGACAACACTTCGCTTGGATGTCCCTGTAAAATTGGGACAGTGATTCATCCTCTACCTACCTACCTACCTACCTGCCTGTGTCAGTCAGCTTAATTAACAGTAATGAATTCTGACAGACTAACTTACTCACCGTTGGTAAAACCATTTTTTTTAGAGGGGGATGGGGAGATGAGGAGGTGGGGAGATGAGGAGGTGGGGAGAGAGGAGGTGGGGAGATGAGGAGGTGGGGAGATGGAGGGGAGGTGGGGAGATGAGGAGGGGGGAGATGAGGGAGGTGGGGGAGGGGGGGAGGTGGGAAGGGGGGGGAGATGAGGAGGTGGGGGAGATGAGGAGGTGGGGAGGAGGTGGGGAGATGAGGAGGTGGGGGAGATGAGGAGGTGGGGAGATGAGGAGGTGGGGAGATGAGGAGGTGGGGAGGTGGGGAGATGAGGAGGTGGGGAGATGAGGAGGTGGGAGGAGGGGGAGGTGGGAATATAGTGGGGGAGGGGAAGGTGGGGGAGGGGAAGGAGGGCTTCAGGAGGGAAGGAGGAGGGAGATGCGGTGATAACTATGAATGTGTTAGTATTCTTAAATAAGTATTTTATTTAATTGGTGATTATTATATACTGGTTAGAAACACCTAATCTGTATTCTTCTTACTCCTGACAAATCAACTAATGTGTACAAAAATCCTCTATATTACCCAACTTGTCGATATCCGGGAGTAATAACCTTAAACTCTTCATTATTTTGATATAAATTTTCACACAAAGTTTATAAATTTCTGTATAAATTTGAGAAGAAAAAAAAACTCTGAAATGTTTTGAGAAAAATATATTTTTCCCCAATAAGTAAAAAAATGAATTTTAAATGAAAATAATGAGTTTGGGTTGAGTGACCTGTGTTAATAAAGTCTCATATATGAACACCAAGGCAGCTCCCAGTTAGTAGTTAGTCACCTGAGTATTATGATGAATGGATCCGTAACACCCCTGACTAATCTACCACGAGTATAAGAAACAGTGATTGATTGAAGTTAACATCCATGGGTGATCACGAAGCGTAATGAACAGGGAATTCAAGAAGTGGAGGAGAAATAACTCAGTC
>NW_024716029.1:0-12388 GCF_018991925.1 Homarus americanus | reverse complement strand
GGACGAAACACGAGTATGACCCGTCTTAGTTAGCACTCCGGGGTTTCCCTTCTCCATATCCTGGTTGTTGCGTCACCTCCTCAAAGTTTTCTTCGTCAGCAAGTGAGTCGCCATTCGCAGTCAGGAGTCAGTAGCAGCAGTCAGTCACAGAGCGAAGTGGAAGTCGGAGAAGGAACAGACACAGCTGATTGGCTAGTCATTGGACCTCTCCCACCTTCCCACGTACCCTGGAAAACCCAAGCACCTGACTTCAATTCTCCAACTGACAATTCTGTTGATTCGATCAACACATTGAGCCTCTCCTACAGTATCGGACCTCCCTTAGGAACCCCGAATGCTGCTGAGGGGCTTGGTGTGAAGAGAGAGTCGGCAGTGAGTTTTCAGACCTTTTTCTTCCACTCTAATCCTTCTCTTCCGTGCCGTGAAAGGACCTATTCCCCTGTCAGCTGACGTACAGGGGAGTATTCGTCTGGAAACGCCCTCTGTCCCCACACCTCGCTAGTGCGTGTTTGTGTGAAGGGTGGAGGGTCAGCACAGCCTGTCGATTCGCCTGGGGACCCCTGTGATAGTGCAGGGCCTCCCCTACGTGAGGGGCGCAGGAAATTAGGGACTGTTAGGGGAGATCTCCATAAATCTCCAATTCAAACAGTTAACATGCCTTCAATTAAAATTAAAGTGGACCGTACCATCCAACCGTGCACAGACCTCACCTCACTCATTTTTCAGCTGACCTTGATATTTCAGATCCGTTCCTTCACAAACGACGATATCATCAAAAACTTTGTACAAACTGACGAAGATGCCGACCAATTCCACTCCCCAGCAATGAACAACAAACTGAAAGACAATGGCTTAACGGTCCTCAGTTCCCCTGAGCACCGTGCAAAATGCACCCTCATATGCAGGAAAGTAATCCCACCTATTCTTGACAACCCAAACCTTTTGAATGAACTCAACTCACACAACACCTCCCAAATGACATATGCAGCCCGGATGGGAACTCTCCCCATGTTAAAAATTACTACAGCTACACAAACTGACGCCATCAAATTAAAATCTAACGGAATAAAAATCGGCAACGACATCATCCCCTCAAGAGACATACAAGTGCACCAATGTTTCAATTGCTATAAATTCGGGCACAACACCAACCGTTGCAGTAACACACAAACTTGCTCAAAGTGTGCCAATCAAGGCCACTCCTACCGAAACTGCACTACCACTGTAACAAAATGCTGCAACTGCAAAGGCCCTCACGCTGTCATCAGCAACAAGTGCAAAATCAGACTCGACAATAGCACCACATCCACCTCCCCACCACTCACTTCCTACTGCCACGACCCTCCCCACCCGCACTTGCTGGACCAACAACCTGACCCACCCTCCCCCGACATTGACGCAAAAATCACCACCATCATACTTCTGGCACATACCCTAAGCAACGGAAACAGGTCTCTTTTTCTGAAACTGGCAATTGATGGTTTGAAGGCGAACGGCCTCCCTACCATACACATTCCTGATTCCTTCAGAACCGGTCCCGACCTCATCTTCCCCACTGCCCCCATCTCCGACCGGACCAACATGCCCCCCCCACCACCCAGAGAAACCACTGCAATCTCCCTCCGCCCCTCCACTTCTGCCATGCCCACACCTGACTTATCTCACCAATCTACTATTACCTCACCCCCCAGAGTAATCAGTCCAAAACCTCCCTGCCCCTCCACCTTGACCTTGCCTACACCTGACTTTTCCCACACGACTACGATGAACTCCCGGACCACAAAAATCCGAACCAAACCCAATCTTCCCCTAACACCTCAGACTCCCAAGAATAAAATGGCAGCCCATCCCCCCACAGAACTAGTGGTCAAGACCACTAGACCTAAGAGGAAGAACACCTCCCCCCTTTCTTCCTACACACATGACAGCAAAAGAATTATAAAATACACACATCCAACTAAATCTATAATCAAAGTAAATCTATTCGGCACTACCCCAAAGGAAACAGGAAACAACCCCGACACGAACCTAGCACACTCCACTCATCCTCCCGACTCCCCCACACACACAGTCACGTAAGCGCCCATCCCTCACCTGCATACACCACACTCAGACCTCGCTCACAGTCACTCGACAAGTTAGACCTCATCCCTGCACCCCAGAATTTCAATCTCATATAAGTAACCAAGAACAAATTATACAACATGATCACCATTATGCAATGCAACTGTAGAGCATATCACTCAAACAGACACGCCATCTCTCTCCTCCTACAAGAACACAACCCAGACATCCTCCTCCTCAACTCAACATGCACATACACCAAAATCAGGCACTTCGGCTACACAAGCAGACAATCACCCCACGAATTATTCGAGGGCGTTGCTATCCTCATCAGATCCTCCATGAAACACGAATTCATCACCAACTTCGCCTTCAAACACTTCATGGCCGTCAAGATCGACACTCAACACGGACAGATAATCATCTGCACAACATACTCAAGACCTAACTCGCTTATCCCCTTCACAGACCTAAACTCCATCTTTAACAACTCACACCTACCTGTAATACTAATGGCCGACCTCAATGCACACCACACCGCATTCCAGCACAACCGCATCGACCCCCATGGCCAACAACTACACGCTTTGGTCACTCACAAAAACCTTCACCACATTGGCCCTTTCTTCCCCACATTCTACGCTGCTCACGGCAAAGGCACTCCAGACATCGTCATCACCAATACCCCTGCCCTCCAATTCCAACACTACATCACTCCCGGCCCCCTATCAGGCTCAGACCACATTCCCATCACTCTTCACCTCTCCAACAATCTCATCCTCCTTCCAACAACCACACCTCAATACCAGTATCAACACACAGATTGGGATGCCTTCAAAACCACACTCTCTGAACAACAATACACACTCAACCTCGAACACCAACCCACTAGGAAGATTGAGGAAACCTGGACACACCTTTTCAACACTATCACCGCCATAGCAGATACCCACATTCCTAAACAACGATTCAAGAGAAAATACTCCTTCACACCCTCCATAAGAACTCGACGCCTACTTCACTGCTACAGGACACGATTCGAACTAAACAAACTTAACCTAGCACCAGTTTACACAGACATCTCCACACTAAGAACACACATCATCCACAGCCTCCGCCAAGACCATGAGGTTCACTGGTCAAAACTCGTAGAGGCTGCCCAGGAACACAGAACACACAACCCCCGAGAATTTTGGCAAAGGATCGCCAAGCTGAAAGGAACTGCAAAACCCCCCTTTGATCACCTGCTAGTAAATGGTAGGAAAATCAATGAGCCAGCCGACGTAGCACAAACACTAAAACAACACTGGGAACACATTTTCCACCCACACACCCCCACACAACAAAGGTACATCTTAAACCACATAAACAACATCACCACACACATGCAAACACTTCACGACAGAACAACTCCTGACAACACAATAGATACCTCCACTCTCACACAGGACCACACCCTCACTGCTCCTTTCACCCCAACAGAAGTCAAACAAGCACTAGACAAAATAAAAAAGAAAACACCAGGTGACAGCAATATTGGTCAAGCAATCCTGAAGCACCTGCCCCCAGAAACAGTCACAGCCATTACATACCTCTACAACACCCAACTGGATACAGGATACTTCCCAAAACTCGTTAAGACAGCCACAGCCGTCATGATACCTAAACCAAACAAAAACCCAACAGATCCTCAAAACTACAGACCGATCAGCATACTAGAAGTCTTAGGCAAAACTTTTGAAAGACTATACAACACCCGCCTCAGATACCACCTTGAAAATGAACAACTACTGTCCTACAAGCAGCTCGGCTTCAGAGCATACCACTCAACTCAAGACGCACTCAATATAATGACAAACTACCTCCACATGAACAAAGGTGCATACAAGATAGCACTCATTACAAAAGACGTACAAAAAGCCTTCGACCCAGTTTGGCACGATGGATTAAAGTATAAGATATGCACCAATTTTAACCTCCCTCAAAAATCACAACAATTACTATGTAACTTCCTAACAGACAGAAAAATGAGGATAAAAGTCATACCTGCCTACTCTGACCACTTCACACTGCATGCAGGAGTCCCACAAGGATCAGTCCTATCCCCAACACTATACATTCTTTACACAAACGACTTACCCGACCCCTTACACATCGACTCTCTGACAATACAGTACGCCGACGATGTAACCCAACTAGTCAGACACAGAACTCTTGATCACCTAACAGACAAAGCACACAGGGAACTCGAACAAGTTACACAATGGGAACTCCGATGGCGAATACAAACCAACCCGAACAAAGCACAAATCACCTAATTCTGCACCAAAAGACGACAACCACGTCACATTTACCTAAACCCCTACGTCGCCTACCCTTCACCTATAACTGTCAAACGAACAAACAATCCTAGGAGTCACATTCAACGACACCCCAATATGAAGGCTTTGATCGCAAACAAAACACTCGGGAATATATACAGATTCAGAACCGCATCAAACAAAACCAAAACACACCTATTCAAAGCCCTCATACGCCCACTATTGACTTATGCACCTAACACACTCCAGCTAGCACCACCATCATACGCCAAGAAACTTCGTCATACAAAACAAAGCACTAAGATTCATCCACAACACACACTGGTCATCCTTCACCCGAAATAGTCATCTACATGAACTCAGCTCCCTCCCCCCACTTAACATCTATTGGAGACAACTAGGTGACAAACAAATAGAATCACTCCTCACTACTTACCCTCAATGGCAGGATTATTTCGACAACATCATACTCCCACGCAGATTCAGAGACAGAAATCCCTCCATACTAAACAGACCAAACACTCCCCTCCCACCTCCCTTATATTAATAACTTCCCTATAACCACACCCAACAATTTCCCCCCAAATTAAACCTAACCTCTCCTTAACCCTCACCCAACGATTCCCACCCAACCTAACCAAATCAACCTAACCTAATATAACCTAACCTCTCCTCAGCCCACACCCAACGATTCCCACCTAACCTAACCCAATCAACCTAACCTAACCTAACTTAACCTTAACCTAACCTCTCCTCAACCCCACACCCAATGATTCCCACCCAACCTAACCCAATCAACCTAATCTAACCTTACCTGACTTACCCAACTTCCCTCCTCCCCCCCCCTCACTCCAAACCCCACGCCCCCAACTCAAACTCAAGACCACTCCGACAAAAAAAAAAAATCTAACCCACTCAACCTGCACTAACTCTTCCCCCCCTAAAAAAGAAAGAAAAGACCCTAACAATCCCCCCAAAAATAAAAACCTAACATACCCAGCCGTTACTAGCAATCCCACACAAAATAAGAAATAACCATTCTACCATTAACTAACCACACCCTATCACTCCTCCCAAAACAAATACCTAACTTACCCATCCCATACTAACTCAGATGACGTGTACGTCTCCCTTAGCCAATAAGGTCGGGGAGAGGTGCACAGTACCTGCACGCAAGCCCTTTCCCTCAAGAATGTTACCAACACTGTTTTATGGGCACCTCCCTTAGCCAATAAGGTCGGAGAGGTGTACCTAACAAAGAATGGTACCAACATACAGATGACATGAACGCCTCCCTTAGCCAATAAGGTCGGGGAGAGGTGCACAGTACCTGTACAAGCCCTCTCCCTCAAGGAAGTTACCAACACTGTTGACATGGGCACCTCCCTTAGCCAATAAGGTCGGAGAGGTGTACCTAACAAAGAATGGTACCAACATACAGATGACATGAACGCCTCACTCTTACTCCCCAATCCTCCCCAAAAAAAAAAAAAAAAAAAAAAAATAAACCTGACAATACAGCTGTTCGTAGCAACACAAATCCACTTATCACCCTAAATGTGTACTATCAAAGTGTAGCAACTTCTTTAAAAGCCCCCTCCTCTCTCTCCTCTCTCACCCTCCTCCCAGGGCTGCTTCCAGACACCCTGACCTTGTAATTATCCTAACCCCTCCCCCTCTCCCCTTACTACATTTCCACGCAAACACATACACACTCACACAACAACCCCCCCTTAAGCAATTCTAATTCACCTCAAATCAACATACAACCGCCACCCCCGCCAATCCCCAAACACAAACTCCCCCCTCCCACAACCAATCTCCGCCAGACAAAGCCTCTCATAACACTACAACTCTCCAAAACCAAATCAAACATACCCAACCTCTATACCAGCCACTGTCAACAATATCGACCTAACTCAAGACTGAAACCAAACTACCTATATCTCACTCTCATCTCCGTTCACAATTTGACAAAGCTCAAATCTGTCCCCTGCTATTACTAAATAACTCTCCTACGATACACTCATCCTTCCTTACTACGAATACTTTGACATTTCAATCTCAAAGATTCAAAACTCTTCCTCCAACTCTCTCCATTTCTCTCAGACATAGCCCAAAGACCCACAACTCTCAGAACCAAATCAAAACATACCCAACGTCTGTGACATCCAATTCTCAATAAAATCGACCTAACTCACGACTGAAACCATTCAGCCTATATCTCATTCTCGTCTCCGTTCATAATTTGACGAAAAAGCTCAAATCTGTCTGCTGCCATCCTACGATACGCATCCTTTGTCTACCCTTTTATAGTCCGATTGTCTTTGTTTGTCTTTGTTTGTTTTTGTTGTTGTTGCCTGTTGGGATCTGGGTAGACTTTTAACTAGATTCTAAATCCCCAACTCGTAACACTACTTTCTTCGAAAAGTAGATAGACTTTCTACTTTTCGGGATAGTAGATTATCGACTTTTCGGGGGAGTAGATTTTCAAATTTGGGGGGAAATATTACCTAATTTTGCGAAGTAGATTATCATAGAAAACGGGAAATTTTTATCATAAAAAATGGGAAGTATCTACTTTCCGGGAAAGTAGATAGATTTTTATTTCTTATTGCGGAAAACCGTCACTTTTAGATGAAAAACAGTGTATTTAGTTAGTTTTACTTCTATACACCAAAAACACTCACTTTTTGATGGAAAGAAATGCATTTAATCAGTTTTACTTCTTTTCACGGAAAACGCCCAATTTCTTTTCAAAACACTGTTTTGTAATCAATTATACTTCTTTTCAACGATAAGGATTGTTTTCTGGTTGAAACGTTGTTTTGAAGTAAGTTTTACTTCTTTTCAGAAAAACCAACTTTTGAATGAAAAGCAATTAATGCATTAGTTTACTTCTTTCAAGCTTTACTTTTTAATTGAGCTGTGCATTTCTGTTAGGTTTACTTGGCACGAAATGGGTGCACCGGGTACGGAAATATTACCTAATTTTGCAAAGTAGATTTTCATAGAAAACGGGAAATTTGTATCATAAAAAATGGGAAATATCTACTTTCCGGGAAAGTTGGTTATCTACTTTCCCGAAAATTAGATAGATTTGCTACTTTTCGGGAAAGTAGATTATCAACTTTTTGGGGAAGTAGATTTCCGAATTTTGGGGAGAAAAATTACTAAATTTTGCGAAGTAGATTATCATAGAAAACGGGAAATGTTTATCATAAAAAATGGGAATTATCTACTTTCCTTGAAAGTTGGTTATCTACTCTCCCGAAAAGTAGATAGATTTTCAACTTTTCAGGAAAGTAGATTTTCGAATTTTGTCTGAAATATTACCTAATTTTGCAAAGTAGATTATCATAGAAAACGGGAAATTTGTATCATAAAAAATGGGAAATATCTACTTTCCGGGAAAGTTGGTTATCTACTTCCCGAAAAGTAGATAGATTTTTATTTCTTTTTGCGGAAAACAATCACTTTTAGATGTAAAACAGTGTATTTAGTTAGTTTTATTTCTATACACGAAAAACACTCACTTTTTGATGAAAAGAAATGCATTTAATAAGTTTTACTTCTTTTCACGGATAATGCCCAATTTCTTTTCAAAACACTGTTTTGTAATCAATTATACTTCTTTTCAACGATAAGGCCTATTTTCTGTTTAAAACGTTGTTTTGAAGTTAGTTTTACTTCTTTTCACAAAAAACACTTTTAGATGAAAAACAGTGTATCTTAGTTAGTTTTACTTCTTTCACGGAAAACTTACTTTAAATTGAAACACTGTGTATTTCTGTTAGGTTTACTTCTTTTTACGGGGAAATAGACTCCGAATTTTGGGGAGAAAAATTACCTAATTTTGCGAAGTAGATTATCATAGAAAACGGTAAATTTTTATCATAAAAAATGAAAAATATCTACTTTCCGGGAAAGTTGGTTATCTACTTTCCCGAAAACTAGATAGATTTTATACTTTTCACGAAAGTAGATTATCGACTTTTCGGGGAAGTAGATTTTCGAATATTGTGGGAAATATTACCTAATTTTGCAAAGTACATTATCATAGACAACGGGAAATTTGTATCATAAAAAATGGGAAATATCTACTTTCCGGGAAAGTTGGTTATCTACTTTCCGGAAAAGTATATAGATTTTCTACTTTTCGGGAAGTAGATTGTCGACTTTTCGTGGAAGTAGATTTTCGAATTTTGGGGGAAATATTACCTAATTTGGCAGAGTAGATTATCATAGAAAACGAGAAAGTTGTATCATAAAAAATGGGAAATATCTACTTTCCGGGAAAGTTGGTTATCTACTTTCCGAAAAGTAGATAGATTTTTATTTCTTTTTGCGGAAAACAGACACTTTTAGATGAAAAACAGTGTGTTTAGTTATTTTTACTTCTATACACGAAAAATACTCACTTTTTGATGAAAAGAAATGCATTTAATCAGTTTTACTTCTTTTCACGGAAAACGCCCAATTTCTTTTCAAAACTTCTTTTTAACGATAAGGCCTGTTTTCTGTTTGAAACGTTGTTTTGAAATTAGCTTTACTTCTTTTCACAAAAAAACACTTGTAGATGAAAAACAGTGTATCTTAGTTAGTTTTACTTCTTTCACGGAAAACTTACTTTTAATTGAAACATTGTGTATTTCTGTTAGGTTTACTTCTTTTTACGGGGAAATAGATTTTCGAATTTTGGGGGAAATATTACCTAATTTTTGCGAAGTAGATTATCATAGAAAACGGGAAATTTGTATAATAAAAAATGGAAAAAATCTACTTTCCGGGAAAGTTGGTTATCTACTTTCCCGAAAACTAGATAGATTTTATACTTTTCGAGAAAGTGGATTATCGGCTTTTCGGGGAAGTAGATTTTCGAATTTTGGGGGAAATATTACCTAATTTTGCGAAGTAGATTATCATAGAAATCGGGAAATTTGTATCATAAAAAATGGGAAATATCTACTTTCCGGGAAAGTTGGTTATCTACTTTCCCGAAAAGTAGATAGATTTTTATTTCTTATTGCGGAAAACCGTCACTTTTAGATGAAAAACAGTGTATTTAGTTAGTTTTACTTCTATACACCAAAAACACTCACTTTTTGATGGAAAGAAATGCATTTAATCAGTTTTACTTCTTTTCACGGAAAACGCCCAATTTCTTTTCAAAACACTGTTTTGTAATCAATTATACTTATTTTCAACGATAAGGATTGTTTTCTGGTTGAAACGTTGTTTTGAAGTAAGTTTTACTTCTTTTCAGAAAAATAACTTTTAGATGAAAAACAGTGTATCTTAGTTAGTTTTACTTCTTTCACTGAAAACTTACTATTAATTGAAAGACTGTGCATTTCTGTTAGGTTTACTTCTTTTTACGGGGAAATAGATTTTCGAATTTTGGGGGAAATATTACCTAATTTTTGCGAAGTAGATTATCATAGAAAACGGGAAATTTGTATCATAAAAAATGGGAAATATCTACTTTCCGGGAAAGTTGGTTATCTACTTGCCCGAAAAGTAGATAGATTTTCTACTTGCTAAAATAGATTATCTGACTTTTTCGAGAGTAGATTTTCCAGTTGAAGTATTACTAATTTTGCGAATTAGTTATCATATAAAGGCAGGAAATTTTTATCATAAAATGGAAATATCTGCACTAGGAAGGTTGGTTATCTACTACATGAATTAGATTTTCTACTTTTTCAGGAAAGTAGATTGTCGACTTTTCGGGGAAGTAGATTTTCGAATTTTGGGGGAAATATTACCTAATTTGGCAAAGTAGATTATCATAGAAAACGAGAAATTTGTATCATAAAAAATGGGAAATATCTACTTTCCGGGAAAGTTGGTTATCTACTTCCCGAAAAGTAGATAGATTTTTATTTCTTTTTGCGGAAAACAATCACTTTTAGATGTAAAACAGTGTATTTAGTTAGTTTTATTTCTATACACGAAAAACACTCACTTTTTGATGAAAAGAAATGCATTTAATAAGTTTTTCTTCTTTTCACGGATAATGCCCAATTTCTTTTCAAAACACTGTTTTGTAATCAATTATACTTCTTTTCAACGATAAGGCCTATTTTCTGTTTAAAACGTTGTTTTGAAGTTAGTTTTACTTCTTTTCACAAAAAACACTTTTAGATGAAATACAGTGTATCGTAGTTAGTTTAACTTCTTCCACGGAAAACTTACTTTTAATTGAAACACTGTTAGGTTTACTTCTTTTTACGTGGAAATAGATTTTCGAATTTTGGGGGAAATATTACCTAATTTTGCGAATTAGATTTTCATAAAAAACGGGAAATTTGTATCATAAAAAATGGAAAATATCTACTTCCGGGAAAGTTGGTTATCTACTTTCCCGAAAAGTAGATAGATTTTTATTTCTTATTGCGGAAAATAGTCACTTTTAGATGAAAAACAGTGTATTTAGTTAGTTTTACTTCTATACACAAAAAACACTCACTTACTTCTTTTCACGGAAAACGCCCAATTTCTTTTCAAAACACTGTTTTGTAATCAATTATACTTCTTTTCAACGATAAGGTCTGTTTTCTGTTTAAAACGTTGTTTTGAAGTTAGTTTTACTTCTTTTCACAAAAAACACTTTTAGATGAAATACAGTGTATCTTAGTTAGTTTTACTTTCACGGAAAACTTACTTTTAATTGAAACACTGTTAGGTTTACTTCTTTTTACGTGGAAATAGATTTTCGAATTTTGGGGGAAATATTACCTAATTTTTGCGAAGTAGATTATCATAGAAAACGGGAAATTTTTATCATAAAAAATGGGAAATATCTACTTTCCGGGAAAGTTGGTTATCTATTTTCCCGAAAACTAGATAGATTTTACACTTTTCGAGAAAGTAGATTTTCGAATTTTGGGGAAATATTACCTAATTTTGCGAAGTAGATTATCATAGAAATCGGGAAATTTGTATCATAAGAAATGGGAAATATCTACTTTCCCGAAAAGTAGATAGATTTTCTTGTTTTCGGGAAAGTAGATTATCGACTTTTCGGGGAAGTAGATTTTCGAATTTTGGGGGAAAAATTACCTAATTTTGCGAACTAGATTATCATAGAAAACGGGAAATTTTTATCATAAAAAATGGGAAATATCTACTTTCCGGGAAAGTTGGTTATCTACTTTCCCGAAAAGTAGATAGATTTTTATTTCTTATTGCAGAAAACAGTCACTTTTAGATGAAAAACAGTGTATTTAGTTAGTTTTACTTCTATACACCAAAAACACTCACTTTTTGATGAAAAGAAATGCATTTAATCAGTGTTACTTCTTTTCACGGAAAGTGCCCAATTTCTTTTCAAAAACTGTTTTGTAATCAATTATACTTCTTTTCAACGATAAGGCCTGTTTTCTGTTTAAAACGTTGTTTTGAAGTTAGTTTTACTTTTACAAAAAAGGCTTTTTATTTTTGAAATGAAGGCGTATCTTAGTTAGTTTACATTTCTTCACGCAGAAAAGTCCCATTTTGGTCTGAGTTTATTTGTTAGTTGCATTTTTTACGGGGAAATAGATTTTCGAATTTTCGGGGAAATATTACCTAATTTTTGCGAAGTAGATTATCATAGACAACGGGAAATTTGTATCATAAAAAATGGGAAATATCTACTTTCCGGGAAAGTTGGTTATCTACTTTCCCGAAAAGTAGATAGATTTTTATTTCTTTTTCCGGAAAACAGTCACTTTTAGATGTAAAACAGTGTATTTAATTAGTTTTATTTCTATACACGAAAAACACTCACTTTTTGATGAAAAGAAACGCATTTAATCAGTTTTACTTCTTTTCACGGAAAACGCCCAATTTCTTTTCAAAACACTGTTTTGTAATCAATTATACTTCTTTTCAACGAAAACGCATGTTTTCTGTTTAAAACGTTGTTTTGAAGTTAGTTTTACTTCTTTTCACAAAAAACACTTTTAGATGAAATACAGTGTATCTTAGTTAGTTTTACTTCTTTCACGGAAAACTTA
>NW_024716028.1:0-19460 GCF_018991925.1 Homarus americanus | reverse complement strand
AAGGAACTTTGTTAAACTCGATAAGGGGAATGTGTTATAATCGATAAGGGGACTTTGATAGACTCGAACAGGGGACTTTGTTATACTCGACCAGGCGACTTTGTTATACTCGATTAGGTGGCTTTGTTATACTCGATCAGGGGACTTTCTTATACTCGATTAGAGGCCTTTTTTAGACTCGACCAGGGGACTTTGTTATACTCGAGCATTGGGCATTGTTATAATCGATCAAGGGACTTTGTTATACTCGATCAGGAGGCTTTGTTATACTCGATCAGGGGACTTTGCTATACTCGACCAGGGGACATTGTTATACTCGATCAGGGGACTTTGTTATACTCGACCAGGGATCTTTTTTAAACTTGACCAATGGACTTTGTTATACTCGATGAGGGGCCTTTGTTATACTCGATGAGGGGGACTTTGTTATAATCGACCATGGGATTTTGTTATACTCGATCAGGGGACTTTTTTTTACTCGAACAGAGGACTTTGTTAAACTCAATCAGGAGATATGTTATACTCGATCAGGGAACTTTGTTATACTCAACCAGGGGACTTTGTTATACTCTATCAGGGGACTTTGTCATACTCGACCAGAGGACTTTGTTATAATCGATCAGAGGATATGTTATACTCGATCAGGGGACTTTGTTATAATCGATCAGGGGACTTTGTTATACTCGATCAGAGGATATGTTATACTCGATCAGGGAACTTTGTTATATGCGATCAGGAGACTTTGTTATACTCGATGAGGGGGTTTATTATACTCGACCACGGGGCTTTGCTATAGTCGACCAGGGACTTTGTTATACTCGATTAGGGGACTTTGTTATACTCGACCAGGGTACTTTTTTATACTTGATCAGGGACTTTGTCTTACTCGACCAGAGGCCTTTGTTATACTCGATCGGGGGATTTTGTTATACTCGATGAGTGGACTTTACTATATTTGACCAATGGACTTTGCTATACTCGATGAGGGGCCTTTGTTATACTCGATCAGGGGACTTTGTTATACTCGACCAGAGGACTTTGTTATACTCGATCAGGTGATATGTTATACTCGATCAGGGGACTTTGCTATACTCGATCAGAGGACTTTGTTATACTCGACGAGGGGCCTTTTTTATACTCGATTAGAAAACTTTTTTATACTCGACCAGGAGACTTTGTGATACTCGATCAGGGGACTTTGTTATACTCCACCAGGGACTTTGTTATATTCGATCAGGGATATGTAATACTCGATTAGGGGACTTTGTTATACTCGATCAGGGGACTTTGTCATACTCGACCAGAGGAATTTGTTATACTCGATCAGGGGATATGTTATACTCGATCAGGGGTCTTTGTTATACTTGATCAGGGGACTTTGTTATACCGCCAATTAGGACTTTGTTTTACCTGATCATGCCCCTTGCTATACTCAATTAGGGGACTTTTGTTATGCTCGATCTGGGGACTTGTTATACTCGAACAGTGGACTTTCCTATATTTGACCAATGACTTTGCTATACTCGATGAGGGGCCTTTATATAATTTCCGATCAGAGGACTTTGTTATAATCGACCAGGACTTTGTTATACTCTATCAGGGGACTTTGTCATACTCGACCAGAGGACTTTGTTATACTCGATCAGAGGATATGTTATACTCGATCGGGGGACTTTGTTTTACTCGATCAGGGGACTTTGTTATACTCGATTAAGGGACTTTGTTATACTCGACTAGGGGATTTTTTTATACTTGAGCAATGGACTTTGTTATACTCAATGAGGGGCCTTTGTTATACTCGATCAGGGGACTTGGTTATACACGACCAGGGGACTTTGTTATACGCGATCAGGGATCTTTTTTTTTCTAGACCACTGGACTTTGGTATACTCGATCAGGGAATATGTTATACTCGATCAGGGGACTTTCTTGTACTCAACCAGAGGACTTTGTTATACTCGATCAGGGCACTTTGTTATACTCAATCAGGGGACTCAGTTATACTCGATTAGGAGCCTTTGTTATACTCTATGAGGAGGCTTTGTTATATTCGACCAGAGGACTTTGTTATATTCGTTTAGGGGACTTTGTTATACTCGAACCAGGGGACTTTTTTATACTTGACCAATGGACTTTGTTCTACTCAATGAGGGGCCTTTGTTATACTCGATCAGGGGACTTTTTTATACTCGACCAGAGGACTTTGTTATACTCGATCAGGGGATATGTTATACTCGATCAGGGGACTTTGTTATACTCAACCAGAGGACTTTGTTATACTCATTCAGGGGACTTTGTTTTACTCGATTAGGGGCCTTTGTTATATTTTATGAGGGGTTTTGTTACACTCGACCAGGGGACTTTGTTATACTTGATTAGGGGACTTTGTTATACTCAATTAGGGGACTTTGTTATACTTGATCAGAGGACTTTGTTATACTCGACCAGGGGCCTTTGTTATGCTCGATTAGAAAACTTTGTTATTCTCGACCAGGGGACTTTGTTATACTCCACCAGGGCCTTTGTTATACTCGATCAGGGTATATGTTATACTCGATCAGGGGACTTTGTTATAATCGGTAGAGGGGACTTTGTTATACTCGTCCAGGGGGCTTTGTTATACTAGGATCAAAGGACTTTGCTATACTCGATGAGGGGACTTTGTCTTACTCGATCAGGGCCCTTTGTTATACTCGACCAGGGGACTTTGTTATAATCGATTAGGGGACTTTGTTATGCTCGATCTGGGCACTTTGTTAAACTGGGCCAGGAGACGTTGTTATACTCGATCAGGGGATATGTTATACTCGATCAGGGGACTTTGTTATACTGGACCAGGGGACTTTGTTATACTCATCCAGGGGGCTTTGTTATACTCGATCAGAGGACGTTGTTATACTCGATCAGATGACTTTGTCTTACTCGATCAGGGCCGTTTGCTATACTCGACCGGGAGACTTTGTTATAATCGATCAGTGGACTTTGGTATGCTCGATCTAGAGACTTTATTATACTGGGCAAGCGGACTTTTTTATATTCGATCAGGGGACTTTGTTACACTGGACCAGGGGACATTTTTATACTCGATCAGGGGACTTTGTTATACTCGACCAGGGGCCTTTGTTATACTCGATTAGGGGACTTAGTTATACTCGATAATGGGACTTTGTTAATCTGGACCAGGGGACTTTTTTATACTCGATCAAGGGACATTGTCATATTCGATAAGGGGATTTTGTTATACTCGATCAGGGGATATGTTATACTCGAACAGAGGACTTTGCTATACTCGATCAGGGGATTTTGTTATACTTGATTAGGGGACTTTGTTATACTCGACAAGGGGCCTTTGTTATGCTCAATTAGAAAACTTTGTTATACTCGACCAGGGGACTTTGTTAAACTCCACCAGGGACTTTGTTATACTCGATCAGGGGATATGTTATACTCGACCACGGGACTTTGTTATACTCGATAAGGCGGCTTTGTTAAACTCGATCAGGGGACTTTCTTATACTCGATGAGGGGCCTTTGTTATACTCGATCAGGGGCCTTTGTTATACTAGATCAGGGGACTTTGTTATACTCGATTTGACGCCTTTTTTGGACTCAATCAGGGAACTTTGTTATACTCGAACAGGGGGCTTTGGCATACTCGATCAGGGGATTTTGTTATACTCGATCAGGAGACTTTGTTATACTCGATCAGGAGGCTTTGTTATACTCGATAAGGGGACTTTGCTATACTCGACCAGGGGACTTCGTTATACTCGAACAGGGGGCTTTGTTATACTCGATTAGGGGACTTTGTTATACTCGATCAGGAGGCTTTGTTTATACTCATCAGGGGACTTTTGCTATACCTCAGAAAAGGGGGACCTTTGTTTATACCTCGATTAGGGACTTTGTTATACCTCGACCAGGAACATTTTTTATATTTCTGACCAATGGATGCTTGTTATACTCGATGAGGGACCTTGTTATACTCGCGGGACCAAGGACTTTTAAGAGGTCGATCAGGGGACTTTTATATACTCGTATTAAGGGACTTGGTTATACTCGCATCAGGACTTTGTTATACTCTCGCGACAGATGACTTTGTTATACTCGATTAGGGGACTTTGTTATACTCGATTAGGGGAGTTTGTTATACTCGATGAGGAGACTTTGTTATACTCGACCAGGGGACTTTGCTATAGTCGACCAGGGGACTTTGTTATACTCGATTAGGGGACTTTGTTATACTCGATCAGGGGACTTTGTCTTACTCGATCAGGGCCCTTTGCAATACTCGACCGGGGGACTTTGTTATAAACGATCAGGGGACTTTGGTATGCTCGATCTAGGGACTTTATTATACTGGGCCAGGGAACTTTTTTATACTCGATCAGGGGACTTTGTTACACTGGACCAGGGGACATTTTTATACTCGACCAGGGGACTTTGTTATACTCGATTAGGGACCTTTTTTATACTCGATGAGGGGACTTTGTTCTACTCGATCAGGGGAATTGGTTATACTCGATGAGGGGATATTGTTATATTCGATGACAGGACTCTGTTATACTCGACCATGGGACTTTGTTATACTCGATGAGGGGCCTTTGTTATACTCGATCAGGGGCCTTTGTTATACCCGATTAGGGGACTTTGTTATACTCGATCAGTAGACTTTGCGCCTGACCAGGACTTTTCGTTATACCTGATTAGGTGGCTTATTATACTCGATCAGGGACTTCTTATACCGGGATTAGAGGCCTTTGGACCTCGACCAGGGACTTTGTTATATACAGCATTGGGCCGGTTATAATTGATCATGGGACTTTCGTTATATACTGATCAGGAGGCTTTATATAATTTAGATCAGGGATCTACATCAGGACATTGTTATACCTTTAGATCAGACTTTGTTATACTGACCAGACCTTATACTTGACCCAATGGACTTTGTTATACTCGATGAGGGCCTTTGTTACCTCGATGAGGGAAGCTTGTTATAATTTCCACTGGCGGGATTTTGTTATACTCGATCAGGGGACTTTTTTATACTCGACCAGAGGACTTTGTTATACTCAATCAGGAGATATGATATTCTCGATCAGGGGACTTTGTTATACTCAACCAGGGGACTTTGTTATACTCTATCAGGGGACTTTGTCATACTCGACCAGAGGACTTTGTTATACTCGATCAGAGGATATGTTATACTCGATCAGGGAACTTTGTTATACTCGATCAGGGGACTTTGTTATACTCGATCAGAGGATATGTTATACTCGATCACGGGACTTTGTTACATGCGATCAGGAGACTTTGTTATACTCGATTAGGGGCCTTTGTTATACTCGATGAGGGGGGTTTATTATACTGGACCAGGGGGCTTTGCTATAGTCGACCAGGGGACTTTGTTATACTCGATTAGGGGACTTTGTTATACTCGACCAGGGGACTTTTTTATACTTGATCAGGGGACTTTGTCTTACGCGACCAGAGGCCTTTGTTATACTCGATCGGGGGACTTTGCTATACTCGATGAGTGGACTTTACTATATTTGACCAATGGACTTTGCTATACTAGGGTGTGTCATAGGAGGGAAGATCAGCTAAAACTAATGGCCCATCACTTTTTTGGTAGATTTTATTGTATGTAAATAGAAAATAATTTCAGTTTCAATATTTTGCAACCTTTTGCTAGGTAAATTTTAGCGTGAAATTTAACGAAAATCTAACGTACAGCTGCATTAGTGCATTACAATTTAATAGTGAACATTGCTTTCTGACTTCATTCTTTAACAATCCAACTAACAATATTTTTTTCTGTTTCAGATTCTGATGCATTTATAAGTTGATAATATTTGCGATGGCTGCTTGTGTCAGGACGAGGAACCAAAAATCCAGCCATCTCAGTCACTATCTTGGGTCTGGGAGAGAGCTCCTGAAGTCGGAGTTGCCTAAATTGAGAGATGCTTTGAGATACGGTGTTTAAATCAGGCAAATCAGTGAAAAGAACCAAAGAACTTACACATCCAAAGACATTGCCAGTGATATGACCAAAGCTGTCTTGGCACAGTACACTCTGGCTAACGCTCAGTTCAAGCCTCCAGTCATAACAAGTCAGAAGAAGATTAGTGAGAGACTGCTAGCCAGTTGGGAAAAGGCAAGAGATATCTCTCTTGGGAGAGGAAAAATTGCAGTTAAGGACAGCTTTGCCAAGCAACTGGACCAGTTATTTGACATAATTACTTGCAAGTGCCCAATTGTTCTCAGTCCTGAGTTTGGATGCGATCGTGACTGTAAATCCGAGGCCCACATCTCCTGTATTTGCAAGCGTGAACTGAAGATTCCTGTGATCGAACTGGCATTTGTCAAAGCACAGAGAGAGAAGACTGGCAGTATAGGGGCTCTCATAATTTCTAGCCAAGATATTCCGGAGTCCAAGAGACAGGAGGCTGCCATAGAGAGACAGAAGAGGAGAAGAGTTGCCGAGGAAAAGAGACTTGAGAAGGCCCAGGGTGAGGTAAAAAACGCCGATGATTGGAGTCAAGCTTATTCACAGTTTAATGACTTCCCCATGGCTGATCCGAGTGCTGACCAGGAGAATGGTGACTTTGTCCCTAACCCAGAAAATAATGATCCCAAACCTTCCAGGCATAAGATTCGAAATAGGAAAGATATCCCGAGCATAGCTCTGGCCAGCATGCGACACCACACTGGTCTCAGAGAAACTGCAGAGATAGCAACAGCTGCCTGGGTTGACGGTGGTTTGATAACACCTGATGATGTTCACCTGGTGATAGATCATAACAAAGTAAGGAGAGCTCAGAGAAACTTGTCAGTAACCTAGAAGAGAAGTTTGATAAGGGGATAAGAGAAAATGGAATCAATTGTTTGTTCTTTGATGGGAGAAGGGATGACACTAAAGTGTTCATGAAAGTTGGAGATTCTGACAAGTTGTTCCCTGCCATGGTGAAGGAGGAACACTACTCCTGCTGCAGTGAACCAGGAGGGAAGTATTTGTGGCATTTCACTCCAGAGAAAGATGACATCAGGAAACCAGCTGAGATAGTGGCAGATAACATTGTGAACTGGCTCAGAGAGAGGAACGTAGACCAGACCCTGCAGGCCATTGGATGGGACAGCACCAACACGAACACAGGGTGGCAAGGGGGGGTCATACAGTGGATAGAGCGGAAGATTGGGAGGAAGCTGGTCTGGATTGTTTGTGACCTCCACACCAACGAATTGCCACTCAGACATCTGATCCAGGAGCTGGATGGCAAGACTCTTTCAAACAACAGATGGTCTGGTCCTCTTGGCAAGATGCTGGACTCTGCCACTGAGTTAGAAATAAATCCGAGCTTTGAAAAAATCACAGTTGGCCCTCCACTCGTTGAGCTTGCACATACTGCCATTGACGACCTGAGTACTGACCAGTACTATGGTTACATGATTTGCAGCGCCATCAAAACTGGGGTCATGCCTGATAGACTTGCTTACCTGCAGATAGGTCCAGTCTCACATTCTAGGTGGCTCACAACGGCTGTCAGGTTCGGCAGAATTTGGGTCGCTCATCATAAACTGAAAGGGAACCAGCTTCACAACCTGAGACTTATTGTCCAATTCATCGTGAGTGTCTACTTGCCAAATTGGTTCAACACCAAGGTCAAATCATCGTTCTCCGAAGGTCCGAGGCATGTTCTCTTCCAGCTTGAGCTCCTGAGGAGTCAGCCAAGTAAGGTTGTTCAGATTGTGGAGCAGACTGTGAGGAGATCTTCCTGGTATGCTCATCCCGAGGCAGTTCAGACAATGTCTGCAATGGGATGAAGGAGAAAGAAAGGTAGCGGTCAAAGATCTTGGATATGAGACTTATGAGAGGAATCTGTGGGCATGACAGATCAGTTGGGCGATTCCTTCCAGGGTCGAGAAGACACAGAGTCAATCTAGGTGCAGGCCCCTCCACTGATCTCATAGATCTGGATAACATCCAGGCTGGCAGTGGGCCCTCACCTGGCCTCTGGGAGGTTGGAGTCAGAGCTTTCCTGGACAACCCCATGCATGTCCCTGCCTGGCCCTCCCGCACACCCAGAGTATAGAGCGTTGTGTACAGCAAGTGAGCGAGGCCAGCAGTCACGTGTACAGCCAGAAGAGGAGGGAAGGCTACATCCGAGCTCAGGTGGTCAGCAGGGAGGTGATGAGTAGAAACAGAAGCAAAAAAGACATGTTCTCTATGGTGTGCAGCAACACCGGGTCGTAGTAGTAAAACCGGTTTTTGTATTTGATGATTTTGTTTTCTAAAGGAATATTAAATTTAATAAATGTGTCAAGATCATTTGTTTCACTATTCTGGATCATTTTCATCCTAATAAATTAACCTGATACATTTACTTTACTTTAAATAAGCTATTTAGTGGTGTTGGTAAAAGGGTGGGAACACTGAATTTTCATAAGATTTCAAGTTAAAATTTACCTGCATAAAATAGCTTTTCAAATCTGAAGATATCACATGGTTCTGCATGACTACGTATCATTTTTAAAAAATGAAATTCATATATTCATATTTTACCCTATTGCTATACTCGATGAGGGGCCTTTGTTATACTCGATCAGGGGACTTTGTTATACTCGACCAGAGGACGTTGTCATACTCGATCAGGTGATATGTTATACTCGATCAGGGGACTTTGCTATACTCGATCAGAGGACTTTGTTATACTCGACGAGGGGCCTTTTTTATACTCGATTAGAAAACTTTGTTATACTCGACCAGGAGACTTTGTGATACTCGATCAGGGGACTTTGTTATACTCTACCAGGGACTTTGTTATATTCGATCAGGGGATATGTAATACTCGATTAGGGGACTTTGTTATATTCGATCAGGGGTCATTGTTATACTCGTCCAGGGGGCTTTGTTATACTCGATCAGGGGACTTTGTTATATTCGATCAGGGGACTTTGTCTTACTCGATCAGGGACTTTGTTATACTCGAACAGGGGACTTTGTTTTACTCGATCATGGCCCTTTGCTATACTCGACCAGGGGACTTTGTTATAATCGATCAGGAGACTTTGTTATGCTCAATCTGGGACTTTGTTATACTCGATCAGTGGACTTTCCTATATTTGACCAATAGACTTTGCTATACTCGATGAGGGGCCTTTGTTATACTCGATCAGGGTACTTTGTTAAACTCGACCAGGGGACTTTGTTATACTCTATCAGGGGACTTTGTCATACTCGACCAGAGGCCTTTGTTATACTCGATCAGAGGATATGTTATACTCGATCAGGGGACTTTGTTATACTCGATCAGGGGACTTTGTTATACTTGATTAGGGTACTTTGTTATACTCGTCCAGGGGGCTTTGTTATACTCGATAAGGGGACTTTGTTATACTCGATAAGGGGACTTTGTTATACTAGATCAGGGGATTTGTCTCACTCGATAAGGGGACTTTGTTAGACTCGAACAGGGGACTTTGTTATACTCGACCAGGGACTTTGTTATAGTCGATAAGGCGGCTTTGTTATACTCGATCAGGGGACTTTTTTATACTCGAACAGAGGACTTTGTTATACTCGACTAGGGGACTTTTTTATACTTCAGCAATGAAATTTGTTATACTCAATGAGGGGCCTTTGTTATACTCGATCAGGGGACTTGGTTAAACACGACCAGGGGACATTGTTATACGCGATCAGGGATCTTTTTTATTCTAGACCAGTGGACTTTGTTATACTCGATCAGGGGATATGTTATACTCGATCAGGGGACTTTGTTGTACTCAACCAGAGGACTTTGTTATACTCGATCAGGGGACTTTGTTATACTCAATCAGGGGATTCAGTTATACTCGATTAGGAGCCTTTGTTATACTCGATGCGGGGGCTTTATATACTCGACCAAGGGACTTTGCTATACTCGACCAGAGGAATTTGTTATACTCGATCAGGGGGCTTTGTTATACTCGACGAGGGGACTTTTTTATACATGATCAGGGGACTTTGTCATATTCGATCAGTGGACTTTCCTATATTTGACCAAAGGACTTTGCTATACTCGAAGAGGGGCCTTTGTTATACTCGATCACTGGACTTTGTTATACACGACCAGGGGACTTTGTTATACCCGTTCAGGGGTCTTTGTTATACTCGACCAGAGGACTTTGTTATACTCGATCAGGGGATATGTTATACTCGATCAGGGGACTTTGTTTCACTCGATTAGGGGACTTTGTTATACTTGATCAGAGGACTTTGTTATACTCAACAAGGGGCCTTTGTTATACTCGATTAGAAAACTTTGTTATACTCGACCAGGGGACTTTGTTATACTCCACCAGGGACTTTTTTATACTCGATCAGGGGATATGTTTTACTCGATCAGGGGACTTTGTTATACTCGGTTCAGGGGACTTTGTGATGCTCGATCAGGGGACTTTGTCTTACTCAATCAGGGGCCTTTGTTATACTCGACCAGGGGACTTTATTATAATCGATTAGGGGACTTTGTTACGCTCGATCTGGTGACTTTGTTAAACTGGGCCAGGAGACGTTGTTATACTCTATCAGGGGATATGTTATACTTGATCAGGGGACTTTCTTATACTGGACCAGGGGACTTTGTTATACTCGATTAGGGGACTTTGTTATACTCGATCAGGGGACTTTGCTATACTCGATCAGGGAACTTTGGTATGCTCGATCTAGGGACTTTGTTATACTGGGCCAGGGAACTTTTTTATTCTCGATCAGGGGACTTTGTTACACTTGACCAGGGGACATTTTTATTCTTGATCAGGGGACTTTTGTTACACTGGATCAGGGGTCTTTCTTATACTCAACCAGGGACTTTCTTATATTTGATCAGGGGATATGTAATACTCGATCAGGGGACTTTGTTATACACGATCAGGGGTCTTTGTTATACTCGTCGAGGGGGTTTTGTTATACTCGATCAGGGGACTTTGTTATACTCGATCAGGGGACTTTGTCTCATTCTTGGCAGGGCCTTTGTTATACTCGACCTGGGGACTTTGTTGTAATCGATCAGGGGACTTTGTTACGCTCGACCTGGGGACTTTGTTATACTGGGCTAGGCGACTTTGTAATTCTCGATCAGGGGATATGTTATACTCGATCAGGGGACTTTGTTATACTGGACCAGTGGACTTTATTATACTCGATCATAGGACTTTGTTAAACTCGATCAGGGAACTTTGTTATACTCGTCCAGGGGGCTTTGTTATACTCGATTAGAGACGTTTATTTATGTATGAATTCAGAGGACTTTATGCCTCGATCAGGGCCCGCGCTTCAGCCTACCGACCGAGGACGACATAATCGATCCGGGACGTTATTATGCTCGATCCTGGGACTTTGTTATACTCGATCAGTGGACTTTCTATAATGGTTTGCTAAACTCAGTGAGGGCGCGGTTATGCCTCGATCAGGGACTTTGTTATATGCTCGACCAGGGACTTTTGTTGCCCATACTCGATCAGAGACTTTGTGTCATACTCAACCCGAAAGGAGAACTTTGTTATACTCGATCAGAGGATATGTTATACTCGATCAGGCGACTTTGTTAAACTCGATCAGGGGACTTTGTTATACTTGATTAGGGGACTTTGTTATACTCGATCAGGGGACTTTGTTACACTGAACCAGGGGACATTTTTATGCTCGATTAGGGAGCTTTGTTATTCTCGATCAGAGGACTTTTGTTACACTCGATCAGGGAACTTTGTTATACTCGACCAGGGGCCTTTGTTATACTCGATTAGGGGACTTTGTTATACTCGATAAGGGGACTTTGTTATACTCGATAAGGGGAATTTGTTATACTCGATAATGGGACTTTGTTAGACTCGAACAGGGGACTTTGTTATACTCGATCAGGGGACTGTTATACTCGATCAGGAGGCTTTGTTATACTCGATGAGGGGACTTTGCTATACTCGACCAGGGGACTTCGTTATACTCGAACAGGGGGCTTTGTTATACTCGATTAGGGGACTTTGTTATACTCGATCAGGAGGCTTTGTCATACTCCATCAGGGGACTTTGCTATACTCGAAAAGGGGGCTTTGTTATACTCGATTAGGGGACTTTGTTATACTCGACCTGGGAACTTTTTTATACTTGACCAATGGAGTTTGTTATACTCGATGAGGGGCTTTTGTTATACTCGACCAGGGGACTTTGCTATAGTCAACCAGGGGACTTTGTTATACTCGATTAAGGGACTTTGTTATACTCGACCAGGATCTTTGTTATACTCGATTAGGGGACTTTGTTATACTCGATTAGGGGACTTTGTTATACTCGATGAGGAGGCTTTGTTATACTCGACCAGCGGACTTTGCTATAGTCGACCAGGGGACTTTGTTATACTCGATTAGGGGACTTTGTTATACTCGACCAGACGACTTTGTTATACTCGTCTAGGGGGCTTTTTTATACTCGATCATGGGACTTTGTTATACTCGATCAGGGGACTTTGTCTTACTCGATCAGGGCCCTTTGCTCTACTCGACCGGGGGACTTTGTTATAAACGATCAGGGGACTTTGGTATGCTCGATCTAGGGACTTTGTTATACTGCGCCAGGGAACTTTTTTATACTCGATCAGGGCACTTTGTTACACTGGACCAGGGGACATTTTTATACTCGATCAGGGGACTTTGTTATACTCGATCAGGGGACTTTTGTTACACTCGATCAGGGGACTTTGTTATACTCGACCAGGGGCCTTTGTTATACTCTATTAGGGGACTTTGTTATACTCGATTAGGGGACTTTGTTATACTCGAGCAGGGGCCCTTGTTATTCTCGATCAGGGGACTTTGTTATACTCGATCAGGAGGCTTTGTTATACTCGACCAGGGAACTTTTTTATCCTTGACCAATGGACTTTGTTATACTCGATGAGGGGCCTTTGTTATACTCGATGAGGGGACTTTGCTATACTCGACAAGGGGACTTTGTTATACTCGATCAGGGGACTTTTTTATACTCGACCAGATGACTTTGTTATACACAATCAGGGAATATGTTATACTTGATCAAGGGACTTTGTTATACTCAACTAGGGACTTTGTTATACTCGATCAGGGGACTTTGTTATACTCTAAAGGGGACTTTGTTATACTCGATCAGGGGACTTTGTTATACTCGATTAGTGGCCTTTGTTATACTCGATGAGGGGGCTTTGTTATACTCGACCAGGGGACTTGCTATAATCGACCATGGGACTTTTTTATACTCGATCAGGGGACTTTGTTACACTGGACCAGGGGACATTTTTATACTTGATTAGGGGACTTTGTTTTACTCGATCAGGGGAGTTTTGTTATACTTGATCAGGGGACTTTTGTTACACTCGATCAAGGGACTTTGTTATACACGACCAGGGGCCTTTGTCATATTCGACCAGAGGACTTTGTTATACTCGATCAGAGGATATGTTATACTCGATCAGGGGGCTTTGTTATACCTGATCAGGGGACTTTGTCATACTCGATCTGTGGACTTTCCTATATTTGACCAATGGACTTTGTTATACTCTATGAGGGGCCTTTGTTATACTTGATCAGGGGACATTGTTATACTTGATTAGGGGAAATTGTTATTCTCGATCAGGGGGCTTTGTTACACTGGACCAAGGGACATTTTTATACTTGATTAGGGGACTTTGTTTTACTCGATCAGGGGAGTTTTGTTATACTTGATCAGGGACTTTTGTTACACTCGATCAAGGGACTTAGTTATACTCGACCAGGGGACATTGCTATACTCGACCAGGGACTTTTTATACTTGATCAGGGACTTTGTTATACTTGATTAGGGGACTTTGTTATACTCGATCCAGGGACTTTGTTACATAGACAGGGACATTTTTATGCTCGATTAGGGAGCTTTGTTATTCTCGATCAGAGGACTTTTGTTACACTCGATCAGGGAACTTTGTTATACTCGACCAGGGGCCTTTGTTATACTCGATTAGGGGACTTTGTTATACTCGATAAGGGGACTTTGTTATACTCGATAAGGGGAATTTGTTATACTCGATAATGGGACTTTGTTAGACTCGAACAGGGGACTTTGTTATACTCGATCAGGGGACTGTTATACTCGATCAGGAGGCTTTGTTATACTCGATGAGGGGACTTTGCTATACTCGACCAGGGGACTTCGTTATACTCGAACAGGGGGCTTTGTTTACTCGATTAGGGGACTTTGTTATACTCGATCAGGAGGCTTTGTCATACTCCATCAGGGGACTTTGCTATACTCGAAATGGGGACTTTGTTATACTCGATTAGGGGACTTTGTTATACTCGACCAGGAAACTTTTTTACACTTGACCAATGGAGTTTGTTATACTCGATGAGGGGCCTTTGTTATACTCGACCAGGGGACTTTGCTATAGTCGACAAGGGGTCTTTGTTATACTCGATTAAGGGACTTTGTTATACTCGACCAGGGTCTTTGTTATACTCGATTAGGGGACTTTGTTATACTCGATTAGGGGACTTTGTTATACTCGATGAGGAGGCTTTGTTATACTCGACCAGGGGACTTTGCTATAGTCGACCAGGGTACTTTGTTATACTCGATTAGGGGACTTTGTTATACTCGACCAGACGACTTTTGTTATACTCGTCTAGGGGGCTTTTTTATACTCGATCATGGGACTTTGTTATACTCGATCAGGGGACTTTGTCTTACTCGATCAGGGCCCTTTGCTATACTCGACCGGGGAACTTTGTTATAAACGATCCGGGGACTTTGGTATGCTCGATCTAGGGACTTTATTATACTGGGCCAGGGAACTTTTTTATACTCGATCAGGGCACTTTGTTACACTGGACCAGGGGACATTTTTATACTCGATCAGGGGACTTTGTTGTACTCGATCAGGGGACTTTTGTTACACTCGATCAGGGGACTTTGTTATACTCGACCAGGGGCCTTTGTTATACTCTATTAGGGGACTTTGTTATACTCGATTAGGGGACTTTGTTATACTCGAGCAGGGGGCCTTGTTATACTCGATCAGGGGACTTTGTTATACTCGATCAGGAGGCTTTGTTATACTCGACCAGGGAACTTTTTTATCCTTGACCAATGGACTTTGTTATACTCGATGAGGGGCCTTTGTTATACTCGATGAGGGGACTTTGCTATACTCGACAAGGGGACTTTGTTATACTCGATCAGGGGACTTTTTTATACTCGACCAGATGACTTTGTTATACACAATCAGGGAATATGTTATACTTGATCAAGGGACTTTGTTATACTCAACTAGGGGACTTTGTTATACTCGATCAGGGGACTTTTTTATACTCTAAAGGGGACTTTGTTATACTCGATCAGGGGACTTTGTTATACTCGATTAGTGGCCTTTGTTATACACGATGAGGAGGCTTTGTTATACTCGACCAGGGGACTTGCTATAATCGACCAGGGGACTTTTTTATACTCGATCAGGGGACTTTGTTACACTGGACCAGGGGACATTTTTATACTTGATTAGGGGACTTTGTTTTACTCGATCAGGGGAGTTTTGTTATACTTGATCAGGGGACTTTTGTTACACTCGATCAAGGGACTTTGTTATACACGACCAGGGGCCTTTGTCATATTCGACCAGAGGACTTTGTTATACTCGATCAGAGGATATGTTATACTCGATCAGGGGGCTTTGTTATACCTGATCAGGGGACTTTGTCATACTCGATCTGTGGACTTTCCTATATTTGACCAATGGACTTTGTTATACTCTATGAGGGGCCTTTGTTATACTTGATCAGGGGACATTGTTATACTTGATTAGGGGAAATTGTTATTTCGATCAGGGGGCTTTGTTACACTGGACCAAGGGACATTTTTATACTTGATTAAGGGACTTTGTTTTACTCGATCAGGGGAGTTTTGTTATACTTGATCAGGGGACTTTTGTTACACTCGATCAAGGGACTTAGTTATACTCGACCAGGGGACATTGCTATACTCGACCAGGGGACTTTTTTATACTTGATCAGGGGACTTTGTCATACTCGATCTGTGGACCTTCCTATATTTGACCAATGGACTTTGTTATATTCTATGAGGGGCCTTTGTTATACTTGATCAGGGGACTTTTGTTACACTCGATCAGGGAACTTTGTTATACTCGACCAGGGACTTTTGTTATACTCGATTAGGGGACTTTGTTATACTCGATAAGGGGACTTTGTTGTATTCGATAAGGGGAATTTGTTATACTCGATAAGGGGACTTTGTTAGACTCGAACAGGGGACTTTGTTATACTCTATCAGGGGATATGTTATACTCGATCACGGGACTTTGTTATACTCAACCGGAGGACTTTGTTATACTCGATGAGGGGACTTTGTTATACTCAATCAGGGGACTTTGTTATACTCGATTAGGGGCCTTTGTTATACTTGATGAGGGGGTTTTGTTATACTCGACTAGGGGACTTTGTTATACTCGATCAGGGGACTTTGTTATACTCGACCAAGGGACTTTTTTATACTTGATCAGGGGACTTTGTCATACTCGATCAGTGGACTTTCCTATATTTGACCGATGGACTTTGCTATACTCGATGAGTGGTCTTTGTTATACTCGATCAGGGGACTTTGTTATACTCGACCAGGGGACTTTGTTATACTCGATGAGGGGATATGTTATACTCGATCAGGGGACTTTGTTATACTCAATCAGGGGACTTTGTTATACTTGATTAGGGGACTTTGTTATTCTCGATCAGGGGACTTCGTTATACTTGATCAGAGGACTTTGTTATACTCGACCAGGGGCCTTTGTTATGCTCGATTAGAAAACTTTGTTATACTCGACCAGGGGACTTTAATATACTCCACCAGGGACTTGTTATACTCGATCAGGGGATATGTTGTACTCGATCAGGGGACTTTGTTATACTCGGTTCAGGGGACTTTGTTATACTCGTCCAAGGGGCTTTGTTATACTAGCATCAGAGGACTAGGTTATACTCGATGAGGGGACTTTGTCTTACTCGATCAGGGCCCTTTGTTATACTCGACCAGGGGACTTTGTTATAATCGATTAGGGGACTTTGTTTAGCTCGATCTGGGGACTTTGTTAAACTGGGCCAGGAGACGTTGTTATACTTGATCAGGGGATATGTTATACTAGATCAGGGGACTTTGTTATACTGTAGCAGGGGACTTTGTTATACTCGATCTGGGGACTTTGTTATACTCGATTAGGAAACTTTGTTATACTCATCCAAGGGGTTTTGTTGTACTCGATCAGGGGACTTTGTTATACTCGATCAGGGGACTTTGTCTTACTCGATCAGGGCCCTTTGCTATACTCGACACGGGGACTTTGTTATAATCGATCAGGGGTCTTTGGTATGCTCGATCTAGGAACTTTGTTATTCTGGGCAAGGGGACTTTTTTATACTCGATCAGGGGACTTTGTTACACTGGTCCAGAGGACATTTTTATACTCGATTAGGGGACTTTGTTATACTCAATTAGGGGACTTTTGTTACACTCGATCAGGGGACTTTGTTATACTCGACAAGTGGCCTTTATTATACTCGATTAGGGGACTTTGTTATACTCGATATGGGGACTTTGTTATACTCGATAAGGGGAATTTGTTATACTCGATAAGGGGACTTTGTTCGACTCGAACAGGGGACTTTGTTATACTCGACCAGGGGACTTTGTTATACTCGATTAGGCGGCTTTGTTATAGTCGATCAGTGGACTTTCTTAAACTCGATGAGGGGCCTTTGTTATACTCGATCAGGGGCCTTTGTTATACTAGATCAGGGGACTTTGTTATACTCGATTAGAGGCCTTTTTTGGACTCGATTAGGGGACTTTGTTATACTCGAGCAGGGGGCTTTGTTATACTCGATCAGGGGACTTTGTTATACTCGATCAGGAGGCTTTGTTATACTCGGTCAGGGGATTTTACTATACTCGACCAGGGGACTTTGTTATACTCGACCAGCGGGCTTTGTTATACTCGATTAGGGGACTTTGTTATAATCGATCAGGAGGCTTTGTTTTATTCGATCAGGGGACTTTGCTATACTCGACTAGGATACTTTGTTATACTCGAACAGGGGGCTTTGTTATTCTCGACCAGAGAACTTTTTTATACTTGACCAATGAACTTTGTTATACTCCATGAGGGGCCTTTGTTATACTCGATTAGGGGACTTTGTTATACTCGATCAGGAGGCTTTGTAATACTCGATGAGGGGACTTTGTTATACTCGATCAGGGGACTTTGTTATACTCGTCTAGGGGGCTTTTTTATACTTTATCAGGGGACTTTGTTATACTCGATCAGAGGACTTTGTCTTACATGATCAGGGCCCTTTGCTATATTCGACCAGGGGACTTTGTTATAATCGATCAGGGGACTTTGTTATGCTCGATATGGGGACTTTGTTATACCGGGCCAGGAAACTTTTTTATACTCGACCAGACGCCTTTGTTATATTCGATCAGGGGACTTTGTTATACTCGATAAGGGGACTTTGCTATACTCGGTAAGGGGAAAATGTTATTCTCGATAAGGGGATTTAATGTTAGACTCGAACTGGGGACTTTGTTATACTCGACCAGGGGACTTTGTTATATTCGATCAGGGGATATGTTATACTCGATTAGAGAACTTTGTTATACTCGATCAGGGGACTTTGTTATACTTGATTAGGGGACTTTGTTATACTCGATCAGGGGACTTTGTTGTACTTGATCAGAGGACTTTGTTATACTCGACCAGGGGCCTTTGTTATGCTCGATTAGAAAACATTGTTATACTCGACCAGGGGACTTTGTTATACTCCACCAGGAACTTGTTATACTCGATCAGGGGATATGTTATACTCGATCAGGGGACTTTGTTAAACTCGACCAGGGAACTTTTTTATACTTGATAAGGGGACTTTGTCATACTCGATCAGTGGACTTTCCTATATTTGACCGATGGACATTGCAATACTCGATGAGGGGTCTTTGTTATACTCTATCAGGGGACTTTGTTATACTCGACCAGGGAACTTTGTTATACTCGATCAAGGGATATGTTATACTCGATCAGGGGACTTTGTTATACTCGATCAGGGGACTTTGTTATACTTGATTAGGGGACTTTGTTATACTCGATCAGGGGACTTTGTTATACTTGATCAGAAGACTTTGTTATACTCGACCAGGGGACTTTGTTATACTCCACCAGGAACTTGATATACTCGACCAGGGGATAAGTTACACTCGATCAGGGGACTTTGTTATACTCGGTTCAGGGGACTTTGTTATACTCGTCCAGGGGGCATTGTTATACTAGCATCAGAGGACTTTGTTATACTCGATGAGGGGACTTTGTCTTACTCGATTAGGGCCCTTTGTTATACTCGACCATGGGACATTG